>NW_027474597.1:0-34910 GCF_050947335.1 Megachile rotundata
AGTTAGATTTATAATAATAAGAGTAATAAGTATAGTAATTGTCGTTCTATCGATCATATAAGCATAATATGGCTAATAATATGAGTTAGGTTGATAATAATAAGAGTAATAAGTATAGTGATTGTCGTTCAATCGATCATATAAGCATAATATGGCTAATAATATGAGTTAGGTTGATAATAATAAGAGTAATAAGTAGAGTGATTGTCGTTCTATCGATCAAATTTGCATAATATGGTTAATAATATGAGTTCGATTGATAACAGTGAGTGTAATAAGTATAGTAATTGTCGTTCTGTCGATCATATAAGCATAATATGGCTAATAATATGCGTTAGATTGATAATAATAACAGTAATAAGTATAGTAATTGTCGTTCTATCGATAATATAAGCATAATATGGCTAATAATATGAGTTAGGTTGATAATAATAAGAGTAATAAGTATAGTGATTGTCGTTCTATCGATCATATAAGCATAATATGGGTAATAACATGAGTTGGATTGATAATAATAAGAGTAATGAGTATAGTAATTGTAGTTCTATCGGTCATATTAGCATAATATGGTTAATAATATGAGTTAGATTGATAATAATAAGAGTAATAAGTATAGTATTTGTCGTTCTATCGATCATATAAGCATAATATGGCTAATAATATGAGTTAGATTGATGATAATAAGAGTAATAAGTATAGTAATTGTCGTTCTATCGATCATATAAGCATAATATGGCTAATAATATCAGTTAGATTAATAATAATAAGAGTAATGAGTATAGTAATTGTAGTTCTATCGATCATATCTGCATAATATGGTTAATAATATGAGTTAGATTGATAACACTGAGTGTAATAAGTATAGTAATTGTCGTTCTATCGATCATTTAAGCATAATATGGCTAATAGTATGAGTTAGATTGATAATAATAAGAGTAATAAGTATAGTAATTGTCGTTCTATCGATCATATAAGCATAATATGGCTAATAATATGACTTAGATTGATAATGATAAGAGTAATAAGTACAGTAATTGTCGTTCTGTCGTTCATATAAGCATAATATGGCTAATAATATGAGTTAGATTGATAATAATAACAGTAATAAGTATAGTAATTGTCGTTATATCGATAATATAAGCATAATATGGCTAATAATATGAGTTAGGTTGATAACAATAAGAGTAATAAGTATAGTGATTGTCGTTCTATCGATCATATAAGCATAATATGGCTAATAATATCAGGTAGATTAATAATAATAAGAGTAATGAGTATAGTAATTGCAGTTCTATCGATCATATCTGCATAATATGGTTAATAATATGAGTTAGATTCATAATAATAAGAGTAATAAGTATAGTAATTGTCGTTCTATCGATCATATAAGCATAATATGGCTAATAATATGAGTTACATTTATAATAATAAGAGTAATAAGTATAGTAATTGTTGTTCTATCGATCATTTAAGTATAATATGGCTAATAATATGAGTTAGATTGATAATAATAAGAGTAATAAGTATAGTAATTGTCGTTCTATCGATCATTTAAGCATAATATGGCTAATAATATGAGTTAGATTGATAATAATAACAGTAATAAGTATAGTAATTGTCGTTCTATCGATAATATAAGCATAATATGGCTAATAATATGAGTTAGATTGATAATACTAAGAGTAGTGAGTATAGTAATTCTCGTTCTATCGATCATATAAGCATAATATGGCTAATAATATGTGTTAGGTTGATAATAATAAGAGTAATATGTATAGTAAATGTCGTGCTATCGATCATGTCTGCATAATATGGTTAATAATATGAGTTAGATTGATAATAGTGAGTGTAATAAGTATAGTAATTGTCGTTCTATCGATCATATTAGCATAATATGTTTAATAATATGAGTTAGATTGATAAAAATAAGAGTAATATGTAAAGTAATTGTCGTTCTATCGATCATATAAGCATAATATGGCTAATAATATGAGTTAGATTGATAATAATAAGAGTAATAAGTATAGTAATTGTCGTTCTATCGATGATATAAGCATAATATGGCTAATAATATGACTTAGATTGTTAATGATAAGAGTAATTAGTACAGTAATTGTCGTTCTGTCGTTCATATAAGCATAATATGGCTAATAATATGAGTTAGATTGATAATAATAAGAGTAATAAGTATAGTATTTGTCGTTCTATCGATCATATAAGCATAATATGGCTAATAATATGAGTTAGATTGATGATAATAAGAGTAATAAGTATAGTAATTGTCGTTCTATCGATCATATAAGCATAATATGGCTAATAATATCAGTTAGATTAATAATAATAAGAGTAGTGAGTATAGTAATTCTCGTCCTATCGATCATATAAGCATAATATGGCTAATTATATGAGTTAGATTGATAATAATAAGAGTAATAAGTATAGTAATTGTCGTTCTATCCATCATTTAAGCATAATATGGCTAATAATATGAGTTAGATTGATAATACTAAGAGTAGTGAGTATAGTAATTCTCGTTCTATCGATCATATAAGCATAATATGGCTAATAATATGAGTTAGATTGATAATAATAAGAGTAATAAGTATAGTAATTGTCGTTCTATCCATCATTTAAGCATAATATGGCTAATAATATGAGTTAGATTGATAATAATAAGAGTAATGCGTATAGTAATTGTAGTTCTATCGATCATATCTGCATAATATGGTTAATAATATGAGTTAGATTCATAATAATAAGAGTAATAAGTATAGTAATTGTCGTTCTGTCGATCATATAAGCATAATATGGCTAATAATATGAGTTAGATTGATAATAATAAGAGTAATAAGTATAGTAATTGTCGTTCTATCGATCATTTAAGCATAATATGGCTAATAATATGAGTTAGGTTGATAATAATAAGAGTAATAAGTATAGTGATTGTCGTTCAATCGATCATATAAGCATAATATGGCTAATAATATGAGTTAGGTTGATAATAATAAGAGTAATAAGTAGAGTGATTGTCGTTCTATCGATCAAATTTGCATAATATGGTTAATAGTATGAGTTTGATTGATAACAGTGAGTGTAATAAGTATAGTAATTGTCGTTCTGTCGATCATATAAGCATAATATGGCTAATAATATGCGTTAGATTGATAATAATAACAGTAATAAGTATAGTAATTGTCGTTCTATCGATAATATAAGCATAATATGGCTAATAATATGAGTTAGGTTGATAATAATAAGAGTAATAAGTATAGTAATTGTCGTTCTATCGATCATATAAGCATAATATGGCTAATGATATGAGTTAGATTTATAATAATAAGAGTAATAAGTATAGTGATTGTTGTTCTATCGATCATTTAAGCATAATATGGCTAATAATATGAGTTAGGTTGATAATAATAAGAGTAATAAGTATAGTGATTGTCGTTCTATCGATCATATAAGCATAATATGGCTAATAATATGAGTTAGATTGATGATAATAAGAGTAATAAGTATAGTAATTGTCGTTCTATCGATCATATAAGCATAATATGGCTAATAATATCAGTTAGATTAATAATAATAAGAGTAATGAGTTTAGTAATTGTAGTTCTATCGATCATATCTGCATAATATGGTTAATAATATGAGTTAGATTCATAATAATAAGAGTAATAAGTATAGTAATTGTCGTTCTATCGATCATATAAGCATAATATGGCTAATAATATGAGTTAGATTTATAATAATAAGAGTCATAAGTATAGTAATTGTCGTTCTATCGATCATATAAGCATAATATGGCTAATAATATGAGTTAGGTTGATAATAATAAGAGTAATAAGTATAGTGATTGTCGTTCTATCGATCATATAAGCATAATATGGCTAATAATATGAGTTAGGTTGATAATAATAGGAGTAATAAGTAGAGTGATTGTCGTTCTATCGATCAAATTTGCATAATATGGTTAATAGTATGAGTTTGATTGATAACAGTGAGTGTAATAAGTATAGTAATTGTCGTTCTGTCGATCATATAAGCATAATATGGCTAATAATATGCGTTAGATTGATAATAATAACAGTAATAAGTATAGTAATTGTCGTTCTATCGATAATATAAGCATAATATGGCTAATAATATGAGTTAGGTTGATAATAATAAGAGTAATAAGTATAGTGATTGTCGTTCTATCGATCATATAAGCATAATATGGGTAATAACATGAGTTGGATTGATAATAATAAGAGTAATGAGTATAGTAATTGTAGTTCTATCGGTCATATTAGCATAATATGGTTAATAATATGAGTTAGATTGATAATAATAAGAGTAATAAGTATAGTATTTGTCGTTCTATCGATCATATAAGCATAATATGGCTAATAATATGAGTTAGATTGATGATAATAAGAGTAATAAGTATAGTAATTGTCGTTCTATCGATCATATAAGCATAATATGGCTAATAATATCAGTTAGATTAATAATAATAAGAGTAATGAGTATAGTAATTGTAGTTCTATCGATCATATCTGCATAATATGGTTAATAATATGAGTTATATTCATAATAATAAGAGTAATAAGTATAGTAATTGTCGTTCTATCGATCATATAAGCATAATATGGCTAATAATATGAGTTAGATTTATAATAATAAGAGTAATAAGTATAGTGATTGTTGTTCTATCGATCATTTAAGCATAATATGGCTAATAATATGAGTTAGGTTGATAATAATAAGAGTAATAAGTATAGTGATTGTCGTTCTATCGATGAAATTTGCATAATATGGTTAATAATATGAGTTAGATTGATAACAGTGAGTGTAATAAGTATAGTAATTGTCGTTCTATCGATCATTTAAGCATAATATGGCTAATAGTATGAGTTAGATTGATAATAATAAGAGTAATAAGTATAGTAATTGTCGTTCTATCGATCATATAAGCATAATATGGCTAATAATATGACTTAGATTGATAATGATAAGAGTAATAAGTACAGTAATTGTCGTTCTGTCGTTCATATAAGCATAATATGGCTAATAATATGAGTTAGATTGATAATAATAACAGTAATAAGTATAGTAATTGTCGTTATATCGATAATATAAGCATAATATGGCTAATAATATGAGTTAGGTTGATAACAATAAGAGTAATAAGTATAGTGATTGTCGTTCCATCGATCATATAAGCATAATATGGCTAATAATATGAGTTAGGTTGATAATAATAAGAGTAATAAGTAGAGTGATTGTCGTTCTATCGATCAAATTTGCATAATATGGTTAATAATATGAGTTTGATTGATAACAGTGAGTGTAATAAGCATAGTAATTGTCGTTCTGTCGATCATATAAGCATAATATGGCTAATAATATGCGTTAGATTGATAATAATAACAGTAATAAGTATAGTAATTGTCGTTCTATCGATAATATAAGCATAATATGGCTAATAATATGAGTTAGGTTGATAATAATAAGAGTAATAAGTATAGTATTTGTCGTCCTATCGATCATATAAGCATAATATGGCTAATAATATGAGTTAGATTGATGATAATAAGAGTAATAAGTATAGTAATTGTCGTTCTATCGATCATATAAGCATAATATGGCTAATAATATCAGTTAGATTAATAATAATAAGAGTAATGAGTATTGTAATTGTAGTTCTATCGATCATATCTGCATAATATGGTTAATAATATGAGTTAGATTCATAATAATAAGAGTAATAAGTATAGTAATTGTCGTTCTATCGATCATATAAGCATAATATGGCTAATAATATGAGTTAGATTTATAATAATAAGAGTAATAAGTATAGTGATTGTTGTTCTATCGATCATTTAAGCATAATATGGCTAATAATATGTGTTAGGTTGATAATAATAAGAGTAATAAGTATAGTGATTGTCGTTCTATCGATCAAATTTGCATAATATGGTTAATAATATGAGTTAGATTGATAACAGTGAGTGTAATAAGTATAGTAATTGTCGTTCTATCGATCATTTAAGCATAATATGGCTAATAGTATGAGTTACATTGATAATAATAAGAGTAATAAGTATAGTAATTGTCGTTCTATCGATCATATAAGCATAATATGGCTAATAATATGACCTAGATTGATAATGATAAGAGTAATAAGTACAGTAATTGTCGTTCTGTCGTTCATATAAGCATAATATGGCTAATAATATGAGTTAGATTGATAATAATAACAGTAATAAGTATAGTAATTGTCGTTATATCGATAATATAAGCATAATATGGCTAATTAATATGAGTTAGGTTGATAACAATAAGAGTAATAAGTATAGTGATTGTCGTTCTATCGATCATATAAGCATAATATGGCTAATAATATGAGTTAGGTTGATAATAATAAGAGTAATAAGTATAGTGATTGTCGTTCTATCGATCATATAAGCATAATATGGGTAATAACATGAGTTGGATTGATAATAATAAGAGTAATGAGTATAGTAATTGTAGTTCTATCGATCATATTAGCATAATATGGTTAGTAATATGAGATAGATTGATAATAATAAGAGTAATAAGTATAGTATTTGTCGTTCTATCGATCATATAAGCATAATATGGCTAATAATATGAGTTAGATTGATGATACTAAGAGTAGTGAGTATAGTAATTCTCGTTCTATCGATCATATAAGCATAATATGGCTAATAATATGAGTTAGATTGATAATACTAAGAGTAGTGAGTATAGTAATTCTCGTTCTAGCGGACATAGAAGCATAATATGGCTAATAATATGAGTTAGGTTGATAACAATAAGAGTAATAAGTATAGTGATTGTCGTTCTATCGATCATATAAGCATAATATGGCTAATAATATGAGTTAGGTTGATAATAATAAGAGTAATAAGTAGAGTGATTGTCGTTCTATCGATCAAATTTGCATAATATGGTTAATAATATGAGTTTGATTGATAACAGTGAGTGTAATAAGTATAGTAGTTGTCGTTCTGTCGATCATATAAGCATAATATGGCTAATAATATGCGTTAGATTGATAATAATAACAGTAATAAGTATAGTAATTGTCGTTCTATCGATAATATAAGCATAATATGGCTAATAATATGAGTTAGGTTGATAATAATAAGAGTAATAAGTATAGTATTTGTCGTCCTATCGATCATATAAGCATAATATGGCTAATAATATGAGTTAGATTGATGATAATAAGAGTAATAAGTATAGTAATTATCGTTCTATCGATCATATAAGCATAATATGGCTAATAATATGAGTTAGATTTATAATAATAAGAGTAATAAGTATAGTGATTGTTGTTCTATCGATCATTTAAGCATAATATGGCTAATAATATGTGTTAGGTTGATAATAATAAGAGTAATAAGTATAGTGATTGTCGTTCTATCGATCAAATTTGCATAATATGGTTAATAATATGAGTTAGATTGATAACAGTGAGTGTAATAAGTATAGTAATTGTCGTTCTATCGATCATTTAAGCATAATATGGCTAATAGTATGAGTTACATTGATAATAATAAGAGTAATAAGTATAGTAATTGTCGTTCTATCGATCATATAAGCATAATATGGCTAATAATATGACTTAGATTGATAATGATAAGAGTAATAAGTACAGTAATTGTCGTTCTGTCGTTCATATAAGCATAATATGGCTAATAATATGAGTTAGATTGATAATAATAACAGTAATAAGTATAGTAATTGTCGTTATATCGATAATATAAGCATAATATGGCTAATAATATGAGTTAGGTTGATAACAATAAGAGTAATAAGTATAGTGATTGTCGTTCTATCGACCATATAAGCATAATATGGCTAATAATATGAGTTAGGTTGATAATAATAAGAGTAATAAGTATAGTGATTGTCGTTCTATCGATCATATAAGCATAATATGGGTAATAACATGAGTTGGATTGATAATAATAAGAGTAATGAGTATAGTAATTGTAGTTCTATCGATGATATAAGCATAATATGGCTAATAATATGACTTAGATTGTTAATGATAAGAGTAATTAGTACAGTAATTGTCGTTCTGTCGTTCATATAAGCATAATATGGCTAATAATATGAGTTAGATTGATAATAATAACAGTAATAAGTATAGTAATTGTCGTTCTATCGATAATATAAGCATAATATGGCTAATAATATGAGTTAGGTTGATAATAATAACAGTAATAAGTATAGTGAGTGTCGTTCTATCGATCATATAAGCATAATATGGGTAATAACATGAGTTGGATTGATAATAATAAGAGTAATGAGTATAGTAATTGTAGTTCTATCGATCATATCTGCATAATATGGTTAATAATATGAGTTAGATTCATAATAATAAGAGTAATAAGTATAGTAATTGTCGTTCTATCGATCATATAAGCATAATATGGCTAATAATATGAGTTAGATTTATAATAATAAGAGTAATAAGTATAGTAATTGTTGTTCTATCGATCATTTAAGTATAATATGGCTAATAATATGAGTTAGATTGATAATAATAAGAGTAATAAGTATAGTAATTGTCGTTCTATCGATCATTTAAGCATAATATGGCTAATAATATGAGTTAGATTGATGATAATAAGAGTAATAAGTATAGTAATTGTCGTTCTATCGATCATATAAGCATAATATGGCTAATAATATCAGTTAGATTAATAATAATAAGAGTAGTGAGTATAGTAATTCTCGTTCTATCGATCATATAAGCATAATATGGCTAATAATATGAGTTAGATTGATAATAATAAGAGTAATAAGTATAGTAATTGTCGTTCTATCCATCATTTAAGCATAATATGGCTAATAATATGAGTTAGATTGATAATACTAAGAGTAGTGAGTATAGTAATTCTCGTTCTATCGATCATATAAGCATAATATGGCTAATAATATGAGTTAGATTGATAATAATAAGAGTAATAAGTATAGTAATTGTCGTTCTATCCATCATTTAAGCATAATATGGCTAATAATATGAGTTAGATTGATAATAATAAGAGTAATGCGTATAGTAATTGTAGTTCTATCGAT
Organism: Megachile rotundata; assembly: GCF_050947335.1. Taxonomy (NCBI): domain Eukaryota; kingdom Metazoa; phylum Arthropoda; class Insecta; order Hymenoptera; family Megachilidae; genus Megachile; species Megachile rotundata. The sequence continues at coordinate 9,103 of NW_027474597.1, forward strand.
CATATCTGCATAATATGGTTAATAATATGAGTTAGATTCATAATAATAAGAGTAATAAGTATAGTAATTGTCGTTCTGTCGATCATATAAGCATAATATGGCTAATAATATGAGTTAGATTGATAATAATAAGAGTAATAAGTATAGTAATTGTCGTTCTATCGATCATTTAAGCATAATATGGCTAATAATATGAGTTAGATTGATAATAATAAGAATAATAAGTATAGTAATTGTCGTTCTATCGATCATATAAGCATAATATGGCTAATAATATGTGTTAGGTTGATAATAATAAGAGTAATAGGTATAGTAAATGTCGTGCTATCGATCATGTCTGCATAATGTGGTTAATAATATGAGTTAGATTGATAATAGTGAGTGTAATAAGTATAGTAATTGTCGTTCTATCGATCATATTAGCATAATATGTTTAATAATATGAGTTAGATTGATAAAAATAAGAGTAATATGTATAGTAATTGTCGTTCTATCGATCATATAAGCATAATATGGCTAATAATATGAGTTAGATTGATAATAATAATAGTAATAAGTATAGTAATTGTCGTTCTATCGATGATATAAGCATAATATGGCTAATAATATGAGTTAGATTGATAATAATAACAGTAATAAGTATAGTAATTGTCGTTCTATCGATAATATAAGCATAATATGGCTAATAATATGAGTTAGGTTGATAATAATAACAGTAATAAGTATAGTGATTGTCGTTCTATCGATCATATAAGCATAATATGGGTAATAACATGAGTTGGATTGATAATAATAAGAGTAATGAGTATAGTAATTGTAGTTCTATCGATCATATTAGCATAATATGGTTAGTAATATGAGTTAGATTGATAATAATAAGAGTAATAAGTATAGTATTTGTCGTTCTATCGATCATATAAGCATAATATGGCTAATAATATGAGTTAGATTGATGATACTAAGAGTAGTGAGTATAGTAATTCCCGTTCTATCGATCATATAAGCATAATATGGCTAATAATATGAGTTAGATTGATAATAATAAGAGTAATAAGTATAGTAATTGTCGTTCTATCGATCATATAAGCATAATATGGCTAATAATATGTGTTAGGTTGATAATAATAAGAGTAATAGGCATAGTAAATGTCGTGCTATCGATCATGTCTGCATAATATGGCTAATAATATGAGTTAGATTGATAATAATAAGAGTAATAAGTATAGTAATTGTCGTTCTATCGATCATTTAAGCATAATATGGCTAATAATATGAGTTAGATCGATAATGATAAGAGTAATAAGTAGAGTAATTGTCGTTCTATCGATCATATAAGCATAATATGGCTAATAATATGAGTTAGATTGATAATAATAAGAGTAGTGAGTATAGTAATTGTCGTTCTATCGATCATATAAGCATAATATGGCTAATAATATGAGTTAGATTGATAATAATAACAGTAAAAAGTATAGTAATTGTCGTTATATCGATAATATAAGCATAATATGGCTACTAGTATGAGTTAGGTTGATAATAATAAGAGTAATAAGTATAGTGATTGTCGTTCTATCGATCATATAAGCATAATATGGCTAATAATATGAGTTAGGTTGAAAATAATAAGAGTAATAAGTAGAGTGATTGTCGTTCTATCGATCAAATTTGCATAATATGGTTAATAATATGAGTTTTATTGATAACAGTCAGTGTAATAAGTATAGTAATTGTCGTTCTGTCGATCATATAAGCATAATATGGCTAATAATATGCGTTAGATTGATAATAATAACAGTAATAAGTATAGTAATTGTCGTTCTATCGATAATATAAGCATAATATGGCTAATAATATGAGTTAGGTTGATAATAATAAGAGTAATAAGTATAGTATTTGTCGTCCTATCGATCATATAAGCATAATATGGCTAATAATATGAGTTAGATTGATGATAATAAGAGTAATAAGTATAGTAATTGTCGTTCTATCGATCATATAAGCATAATATGGCTAATAATATCAGGTAGATTAATAATAATAAGAGTAATGAGTATAGTAATTGTAGTTCTATCGATCATATCTGCATAATATGGTTAATAATATGAGTTAGATTCATAATAATAAGAGTAATAAGTATAGTAATTGTCGTTCTATCGATCATATAAGCATAATATGGCTAATAATATGAGTTAGATTTATAATAATAAGAGTAATAAGTATAGTAATTGTTGTTCTATCGATCATTTAAGTATAATATGGCTAATAATATGAGTTAGATTGATAATAATAAGAGTAATAAGTATAGTAATTGTCGTTCTATCGATCATTTAAGCATAATATGGCTAATAATATGAGTTAGATTGATAATAATAACAGTAATAAGTATAGTAATTGTCGTTCTATCGATAATATAAGCATAATATGGCTAATAATATGAGTTAGATTGATAATACTAAGAGTAGTGAGTATAGTAATTCTCGTTCTATCGATCATATAAGCATAATATGGCTAATAATATGTGTTAGGTTGATAATAATAAGAGTAATAGGTATAGTAAATGTCGTGCTATCGATCATGTCTGCATAATATGGTTAATAATATGAGTTAGATTGATAATAGTGAGTGTAATAAGTATAGTAATTGTCGTTCTATCGATCATATTAGCATAATATGTTTAATAATATGAGTTAGATTGATAAAAATAAGAGTAATATGTATAGTAATTGTCGTTCTATCGATCATATAAGCATAATATGGCTAATAATATGAGTTAGATTGATAATAATAAGAGTAATAAGTATAGTAATTGTCGTTCTATCGATGATATAAGCATAATATGGCTAATAATATGACTTAGATTGTTAATGATAAGAGTAATTAGTACAGTAATTGTCGTTCTGTCGTTCATATAAGCATAATATGGCTAATAATATGAGTTAGATTGATAATAATAACAGTAATAAGTATCGTAATTGTCGTTCTATCGATAATATAAGCATAATATGGCTAATAATATGAGTTAGGTTGATAATAATAACAGTAATAAGTATAGTGATTGTCGTTCTATCGATCATATAAGCATAATATGGGTAATAACATGAGTTGGATTGATAATAATAAGAGCAATGAGTATAGTAATTGTAGTTCTATCGATCATATTAGCATAATATGGTTAGTAATATGAGTTAGATTGATAATAATAAGAGTAATAAGTATAGTATTTGTCGTTCTATCGATCATATAAGCATAATATGGCTAATAATATGAGTTAGATTGATGATAATAAGAGTAATAAGTATTGTAATTGTCGTTCTATCGATCATATAAGCATAATATGGCTAATAATATCAGTTAGATTAATAATAATAAGAGTAGTGAGTATAGTAATTCTCGTTCTATCGATCATATAAGCATAATATGGCTAATAATATGAGTTAGATTGATAATAATAAGAGTAATAAGTATAGTAATTGTCGTTCTATCCATCATTTAAGCATAATATGGCTAATAATATGAGTTAGATTGATAATACTAAGAGTAGTGAGTATAGTAATTCTCGTTCTATCGATCATATAAGCATAATATGGCTAATAATATGAGTTAGATTGATAATAATAAGAGTAATAAGTATAGTAATTGTCGTTCTATCCATCATTTAAGCATAATATGGCTAATAATATGAGTTAGATTGATAATAATAAGAGTAATGCGTATAGTAATTGTAGTTCTATCGATCATATCTGCATAATATGGTTAATAATATGAGTTAGATTCATAATAATAAGAGTAATAAGTATAGTAATTGTCGTTCTGTCGATCATATAAGCATAATATGGCTAATAATATGAGTTAGATTGATAATAATAAGAGTAATAAGTATAGTAATTGTCGTTCTATCGATCATTTAAGCATAATATGGCTAATAATATGAGTTAGATTGATAATAATAAGAATAATAAGTATAGTAATTGTCGTTCTATCGATCATATAAGCATAATATGGCTAATAATATGTGTTAGGTTGATAATAATAAGAGTAATAGGTATAGTAAATGTCGTGCTATCGATCATGTCTGCATAATGTGGTTAATAATATGAGTTAGATTGATAATAGTGAGTGTAATAAGTATAGTAATTGTCGTTCTATCGATCATATTAGCATAATATGTTTAATAATATGAGTTAGATTGATAAAAATAAGAGTAATATGTATAGTAATTGTCGTTCTATCGATCATATAAGCATAATATGGCTAATAATATGAGTTAGATTGATAATAATAATAGTAATAAGTATAGTAATTGTCGTTCTATCGATGATATAAGCATAATATGGCTAATAATATGACTTAGATTGTTAATGATAAGAGTAATTAGTACAGTAATTGTCGTTCTGTCGTTCATATAAGCATAATATGGCTAATAATATGAGTTAGATTGATAATAATAACAGTAATAAGTATAGTAATTGTCGTTCTATCGATAATATAAGCATAATATGGCTAATAATATGAGTTAGGTTGATAATAATAACAGTAATAAGTATAGTGATTGTCGTTCTATCGATCATATAAGCATAATATGGGTAATAACATGAGTTGGATTGATAATAATAAGAGCAATGAGTATAGTAATTGTAGTCCTATCGATCATATTAGCGTAATATGGTTAGTAATATGAGTTAGATTGATAATAATAAGAGTAATAAGTATAGTATTTGTCGTTCTATCGATCATATAAGCATAATATGGCTAATAATATGAGTTAGATTGATGATAATAAGAGTAATAAGTATAGTAATTGTCGTTCTATCGATCATATAAGCATAATATGGCTAATAATATCAGTTAGATTAATAATAATAAGAGTAATGAGTTTAGTAATTGTAGTTCTATCGATCATATCTGCATAATATGGTTAATAATATGAGTTAGATTCATAATAATAAGAGTAATAAGTATAGTAATTGTCGTTCTATCGATCATATAAGCATAATATGGCTAATAATATGAGTTAGATTTGTAATAATAAGAGTAATAAGTATAGTAATTGTCGTTCTATCGATCATATAAGCATAATATGGCTAATAATATGAGTTAGGTTGATAATAATAAGAGTAATAAGTATAGTGATTGTCGTTCTATCGATCATATAAGCATAATATGGCTAATAATATGAGTTAGGTTGATAATAATAAGAGTAATAAGTAGAGTGATTGTCGTTCTATCGATCAAATTTGCATAATATGGTTAATAGTATGAGTTTGATTGATAACAGTGAGTGTAATAAGTATAGTAATTGTCGTTCTGTCGATCATATAAGCATAATATGGCTAATAATATGAGTTAGGTTGATAATAATAAGAGTAATAAGTATAGTGATTGTCGTTCTATCGATCATATAAGCATAATATGGGTAATAACATGAGTTGGATTGATAATAATAAGAGTAATGAGTATAGTAATTGTAGTTCTATCGGTCATATTAGCATAATATGGTTAATAATATGAGTTAGATTGATAATAATAAGAGTAATAAGTATAGTATTTGTCGTTCTATCGATCATATAAGCATAATATGGCTAATAATATGAGTTAGATTGATGATAATAAGAGTAATAAGTATAGTAATTGTCGTTCTATCGATCATATAAGCATAATATGGCTAATAATATCAGTTAGATTAATAATAATAAGAGTAATGAGTATAGTAATTGTAGTTCTATCGATCATATCTGCATAATATGGTTAATAATATGAGTTATATTCATAATAATAAGAGTAATAAGTATAGTAATTGTCGTTCTATCGATCATATAAGCATAATATGGCTAATAATATGAGTTAGATTTATAATAATAAGAGTAATAAGTATAGTGATTGTTGTTCTATCGATCATTTAAGCATAATATGGCTAATAATATGAGTTAGGTTGATAATAATAAGAGTAATAAGTATAGTGATTGTCGTTCTATCGATCAAATTTGCATAATATGGTTAATAATATGAGTTAGATTGATAACAGTGAGTGTAATAAGTATAGTAATTGTCGTTCTATCGATCATATTAGCATAATATGTTTAATAATATGAGTTAGATTGATAAAAATAAGAGTAATATGTATAGTAATTGTCGTTCTATCGATCATATAAGCATAATATGGCTAATAATATGAGTTAGATTGATAATAATAAGAGTAATAAGTATAGTAATTGTCGTTCTATCGATGATATAAGCATAATATGGCTAATAATATGACTTAGATTGTTAATGATAAGAGTAATTAGTACAGTAATTGTCGTTCTGTCGTTCATATAAGCATAATATGGCTAATAATATGAGTTAGATTGATAATAATAACAGTAATAAGTATAGTAATTGTCGTTCTATCGATAATATAAGCATAATATGGCTAATAATATGAGTTAGGTTGATAATAATAACAGTAATAAGTATAGTGATTGTCGTTCTATCGATCATATAAGCATAATATGGGTAATAACATGAGTTGGATTGATAATAATAAGAGCAATGAGTATAGTAATTGTAGTCCTATCGATCATATTAGCGTAATATGGTTAGTAATATGAGTTAGATTGATAATAATAAGAGTAATAAGTATAGTATTTGTCGTTCTATCGATCATATAAGCATAATATGGCTAATAATATGAGTTAGATTGATGATAATAAGAGTAATAAGTATAGTAATTGTCGTTCTATCGATCATATAAGCATAATATGGCTAATAATATCAGTTAGATTAATAATAATAAGAGTAATGAGTTTAGTAATTGTAGTTCTATCGATCATATCTGCATAATATGGTTAATAATATGAGTTAGATTCATAATAATAAGAGTAATAAGTATAGTAATTGTCGTTCTATCGATCATATAAGCATAATATGGCTAATAATATGAGTTAGATTTATAATAATAAGAGTCATAAGTATAGTAATTGTCGTTCTATCGATCATATAAGCATAATATGGCTAATAATATGAGTTAGGTTGATAATAATAAGAGTAATAAGTATAGTGATTGTCGTTCTATCGATCATATAAGCATAATATGGCTAATAATATGAGTTAGGTTGATAATAATAAGAGTAATAAGTAGAGTGATTGTCGTTCTATCGATCAAATTTGCATAATATGGTTAATAGTATGAGTTTGATTGATAACAGTGAGTGTAATAAGTATAGTAATTGTCGTTCTGTCGATCATATAAGCATAATATGGCTAATAATATGCGTTAGATTGATAATAATAACAGTAATAAGTATAGTAATTGTCGTTCTATCGATAATATAAGCATAATATGGCTAATAATATGAGTTAGGTTGATAATAATAAGAGTAATAAGTATAGTGATTGTCGTTCTATCGATCATATAAGCATAATATGGGTAATAACATGAGTTGGATTGATAATAATAAGAGTAATGAGTATAGTAATTGTAGTTCTATCGGTCATATTAGCATAATATGGTTAATAATATGAGTTAGATTGATAATAATAAGAGTAATAAGAATAGTATTTGTCGTTCTATCGATCATATAAGCATAATATGGCTAATAATATGAGTTAGATTGATGATAATAAGAGTAATAAGTATAGTAATTGTCGTTCTATCGATCATATAAGCATAATATGGCTAATAATATCAGTTAGATTAATAATAATAAGAGTAATGAGTATAGTAATTGTAGTTCTATCGATCATATCTGCATAATATGGTTAATAATATGAGTTATATTCATAATAATAAGAGTAATAAGTATAGTAATTGTCGTTCTATCGATCATATAAGCATAATATGGCTAATAATATGAGTTAGATTTATAATAATAAGAGTAATAAGTATAGTGATTGTTGTTCTATCGATCATTTAAGCATAATATGGCTAATAATATGAGTTAGGTTGATAATAATAAGAGTAATAAGTATAGTGATTGTCGTTCTATCGATCAAATTTGCATAATATGGTTAATAATATGAGTTAGATTGATAACAGTGAGTGTAATAAGTATAGTAATTGTCGTTCTATCGATCATTTAAGCATAATATGGCTAATAGTATGAGTTAGATTGATAATAATAAGAGTAATAAGTATAGTAATTGTCGTTCTATCGATCATATAAGCATAATATGGCTAATAATATGACTTAGATTGATAATGATAAGAGTAATAAGTACAGTAATTGTCGTTCTGTCGTTCATATAAGCATAATATGGCTAATAATATGAGTTAGATTGATAATAATAACAGTAATAAGTATAGTAATTGTCGTTATATCGATAATATAAGCATAATATGGCTAATAATATGAGTTAGGTTGATAACAATAAGAGTAATAAGTATAGTGATTGTCGTTATATCGATAATATAAGCATAATATGGCTAATAATATGAGTTAGGTTGATAACAATAAGAGTAATAAGTATAGTGATTGTCGTTCTATCGATCATATAAGCATAATATGGCTAATAATATGAGTTAGGTTGATAATAATAAGAGTAATAAGTATAGTGATTGTCGTTCTATCGATCATATAAGCATAATATGGGTAATAACATGAGTTGGATTGATAATAATAAGAGTAATGAGTATAGTAATTGTAGTTCTATCGATCATATTAGCATAATATGGTTAGTAATATGAGATAGATTGATAATAATAAGAGTAATAAGTATAGTATTTGTCGTTCTATCGATCATATAAGCATAATATGGCTAATAATATGAGTTAGATTGATGATACTAAGAGTAGTGAGTATAGTAATTCTCGTTCTATCGATCATATAAGCATAATATGGCTAATAATATGAGTTAGATTGATAATACTAAGAGTAGTGAGTATAGTAATTCTCGTTCTAGCGGACATAGAAGCATAATATGGCTAATAATATGAGTTAGGTTGATAACAATAAGAGTAATAAGTATAGTGATTGTCGTTCTATCGATATATAAGCATAATATGGCTAATAATATGAGTTAGGTTGATAATAATAAGAGTAATAAGTAGAGTGATTGTCGTTCTATCGATCAAATTTGCATAATATGGTTAATAATATGAGTTTGATTGATAACAGTGAGTGTAATAAGTATAGTAGTTGTCGTTCTGTCGATCATATAAGCATAATATGGCTAATAATATGCGTTAGATTGATAATAATAACAGTAATAAGTATAGTAATTGTCGTTCTATCGATAATATAAGCATAATATGGCTAATAATATGAGTTAGGTTGATAATAATAAGAGTAATAAGTATAGTATTTGTCGTCCTATCGATCATATAAGCATAATATGGCTAATAATATGAGTTAGATTGATGATAATAAGAGTAATAAGTATAGTAATTATCGTTCTATCGATCATATAAGCATAATATGGCTAATAATATGAGTTAGATTTATAATAATAAGAGTAATAAGTATAGTGATTGTTGTTCTATCGATCATTTAAGCATAATATGGCTAATAATATGTGTTAGGTTGATAATAATAAGAGTAATAAGTATAGTGATTGTCGTTCTATCGATCAAATTTGCATAATATGGTTAATAATATGAGTTAGATTGATAATACTAAGAGTAGTGAGTATAGTAATTCTCGTTCTAGCGGACATAGAAGCATAATATGGCTAATAATATGAGTTAGGTTGATAACAATAAGAGTAATAAGTATAGTGATTGTCGTTCTATCGATCATATAAGCATAATATGGCTAATAATATGAGTTAGGTTGATAATAATAAGAGTAATAAGTAGAGTGATTGTCGTTCTATCGATCAAATTTGCATAATATGGTTAATAATATGAGTTTGATTGATAACAGTGAGTGTAATAAGTATAGTAGTTGTCGTTCTGTCGATCATATAAGCATAATATGGCTAATAATATGCGTTAGATTGATAATAATAACAGTAATAAGTATAGTAATTGTCGTTCTATCGATAATATAAGCATAATATGGCTAATAATATGAGTTAGGTTGATAATAATAAGAGTAATAAGTATAGTATTTGTCGTCCTATCGATCATATAAGCATAATATGGCTAATAATATGAGTTAGATTGATGATAATAAGAGTAATAAGTATAGTAATTATCGTTCTATCGATCATATAAGCATAATATGGCTAATAATATGAGTTAGATTTATAATAATAAGAGTAATAAGTATAGTGATTGTTGTTCTATCGATCATTTAAGCATAATATGGCTAATAATATGTGTTAGGTTGATAATAATAAGAGTAATAAGTATAGTGATTGTCGTTCTATCGATCAAATTTGCATAATATGGTTAATAATATGAGTTAGATTGATAACAGTGAGTGTAATAAGTATAGTAATTGTCGTTCTATCGATCATTTAAGCATAATATGGCTAATAGTATGAGTTACATTGATAATAATAAGAGTAATAAGTATAGTAATTGTCGTTCTATCGATCATATAAGCATAATATGGCTAATAATATGACTTAGATTGATAATGATAAGAGTAATAAGTACAGTAATTGTCGTTCTGTCGCTCATATAAGCATAATATGGCTAATAATATGAGTTAGATTGATAATAATAACAGTAATAAGTATAGTAATTGCCGTTATATCGATAATATAAGCATAATATGGCTAATAATATGAGTTAGGTTGATAACAATAAGAGTAATAAGTATAGTGATTGTCGTTCTATCGACCATATAAGCATAATATGGCTAATAATATGAGTTAGGTTGATAATAATAAGAGTAATAAGTATAGTGATTGTCGTTCTATCGATCATATAAGCATAATATGGGTAATAACATGAGTTGGATTGATAATAATAAGAGTAATGAGTATAGTAATTGTAGTTCTATCGATCATATTAGCATAATATGGTTAGTAATATGAGATAGATTGATAATAATAAGAGCAATAAGTATAGTATTTGTCGTTCTATCGATCATATAAGCATAATATGGCTAATAATATGAGTTAGATTGATGATACTAAGAGTAGTGAGTATAGTAATTCTCGTTCTATCGATCATATAAGCATAATATGGCTAATAATATGAGTTAGATTGATAATACTAAGAGTAGTGAGTATAGTAATTCTCGTTCTATCGGACATAGAAGCATAATATGGCTAATAATATGAGTTAGATTAATAATAATAAGAGTAATAAGTATAGTAATTGTCGTTCTATCGATCATTTAAGCATAATATGGCTAATAATATGAGTTAGATTGATAATACTAAGAGAAGTGAGTATAGTAATTCTCGTTCTATCGATCATATAAGCATAATATGGCTAATAATATGAGTTAGATTGATAATAATAAGAGTAATAAGTATAGTAATTGTCGTTCTATCGATCATATAAGCATAATATGGCTAATAATATGTGTTAGGTTGATAATAATAAGAGTAATAGGTATAGTAAATGTCGTGCTATCGATCATGTCTGCATAATATGGCTAATAATATGAGTTAGATTGATAATAGTGAGTGTAATAAGTATAGTAATTGTCGTTCAATCGATCATATTAGCATAATATGTTTAATAATATGAGTTAGATTGATAAAAATAAGAGTAATATGTATAGTAATTGTCGTTCTATCGATCATATAAGCATAATATGGCTAATAATATGAGTTAGATTGATAATAATAAGAGTAATAAGTATAGTAATTGTCGTTCTATCGATCATATAAGCATAATATGGCTAATAATATGCGTTAGATTGATAATAATAACAGTAATAAGTATAGTAATTGTCGTTCTATCGATCATATTAGCATAATATGTTTAATAATATGAGTTAGATTGATAAAAATAAGAGTAATATGTATAGTTATTGTCGTTCTATCGATCATATAAGCATAATATGGCTAATAATATGAGTTAGATTGATAATAATAAGAGTAATAAGTATAGTAATTGTCGCTCTATCGATGATATAAGCATAATATGGCTAATAATATGACTTAGATTGTTAATGATAAGAGTAATTAGTACAGTAATTGTCGTTCTGTCGTTCATATAAGCATAATATGGCTAATAATATGAGTTAGATTGATAATAAAAACAGTAATAAGTATAGTAATTGTCGTTCTATCGATAATATAAGCATAATATGGCTAATAATATGAGTTAGGTTGATAATAATAACAGTAATAAGTATAGTGATTGTCGTTCTATCGATCATATAAGCATAATATGGCTAATAATATGAGTTAGGTTGATAATAATAAGAGTAATAAGTATAGTGATTGTCGTTCTATCGATCATATATGCATAATATGGCTAATAATATGAGTTAGGTTGATAATAATAAGAGTAATAAGTAGAGTGATTGTCGTTCTATCGATCAAATTTGCATAATATGGTTAATAGTATGAGTTTGATTGATAACAGTGAGTGTAATAAGTATAGTAATTGTCGTTCTGTCGATCATATAAGCATAATATGGCTAATAATATGCGTTAGATTGATAATAATAACAGTAATAAGTATAGTAATTGTCGTTCTATCGATAATATAAGCATAATATGGCTAATAATATGAGTTAGGTTGATAATAATAAGAGTAATAAGTATAGTGATTGTCGTTCTATCGATCATATAAGCATAATATGGGTAATAACATGAGTTGGATTGATAATAATAAGAGTAATGAGTATAGTAATTGTAGTTCTATCGGTCATATTAGCATAATATGGTTAATAATATGAGTTAGATTGATAATAATAAGAGTAATAAGTATAGTATTTGTCGTTCTATCGATCATATAAGCATAATATGGCTAATAATATGAGTTAGATTGATGATAATAAGAGTAATAAGTATAGTAATTGTCGTTCTATCGATCATATAAGCATAATATGGCTAATAATATCAGTTAGATTAATAATAATAAGAGTAATGAGTATAGTAATTGTAGTTCTATCGATCATATCTGCATAATATGGTTAATAATATGAGTTATATTCATAATAATAAGAGTAATAAGTATAGTAATTGTCGTTCTATCGATCATATAAGCATAATATGGCTAATAATATGAGTTAGATTTATAATAATAAGAGTAATAAGTATAGTGATTGTTGTTCTATCGATCATTTAAGCATAATATGGCTAATAATATGAGTTAGGTTGATAATAATAAGAGTAATAAGTATAGTGATTGTCGTTCTATCGATCAAATTTGCATAATATGGTTAATAATATGAGTTAGATTGATAACAGTGAGTGTAATAAGTATAGTAATTGTCGTTCTATCGATCATTTAAGCATAATATGGCTAATAGTATGAGTTAGATTGATAATAATAAGAGTAATAAGTATAGTAATTGTCGTTCTATCGATCATATAAGCATAATATGGCTAATAATATGACTTAGATTGATAATGATAAGAGTAATAAGTACAGTAATTGTCGTTCTGTCGTTCATATAAGCATAATATGGCTAATAATATGAGTTAGATTGATAATAATAACAGTAATAAGTATAGTAATTGTCGTTATATCGATAATATAAGCATAATATGGCTAATAATATGAGTTAGGTTGATAACAATAAGAGTAATAAGTATAGTGATTGTCGTTATATCGATAATATAAGCATAATATGGCTAATAATATGAGTTAGGTTGATAACAATAAGAGTAATAAGTATAGTGATTGTCGTTCTATCGATCATATAAGCATAATATGGCTAATAATATGAGTTAGGTTGATAATAATAAGAGTAATAAGTATAGTGATTGTCGTTCTATCGATCATATAAGCATAATATGGGTAATAACATGAGTTGGATTGATAATAATAAGAGTAATGAGTATAGTAATTGTAGTTCTATCGATCATATTAGCATAATATGGTTAGTAATATGAGATAGATTGATAATAATAAGAGTAATAAGTATAGTATTTGTCGTTCTATCGATCATATAAGCATAATATGGCTAATAATATGAGTTAGATTGATGATACTAAGAGTAGTGAGTATAGTAATTCTCGTTCTATCGATCATATAAGCATAATATGGCTAATAATATGAGTTAGATTGATAATACTAAGAGTAGTGAGTATAGTAATTCTCGTTCTAGCGGACATAGAAGCATAATATGGCTAATAATATGAGTTAGGTTGATAACAATAAGAGTAATAAGTATAGTGATTGTCGTTCTATCGATATATAAGCATAATATGGCTAATAATATGAGTTAGGTTGATAATAATAAGAGTAATAAGTAGAGTGATTGTCGTTCTATCGATCAAATTTGCATAATATGGTTAATAATATGAGTTTGATTGATAACAGTGAGTGTAATAAGTATAGTAGTTGTCGTTCTGTCGATCATATAAGCATAATATGGCTAATAATATGCGTTAGATTGATAATAATAACAGTAATAAGTATAGTAATTGTCGTTCTATCGATAATATAAGCATAATATGGCTAATAATATGAGTTAGGTTGATAATAATAAGAGTAATAAGTATAGTATTTGTCGTCCTATCGATCATATAAGCATAATATGGCTAATAATATGAGTTAGATTGATGATAATAAGAGTAATAAGTATAGTAATTATCGTTCTATCGATCATATAAGCATAATATGGCTAATAATATGAGTTAGATTTATAATAATAAGAGTAATAAGTATAGTGATTGTTGTTCTATCGATCATTTAAGCATAATATGGCTAATAATATGTGTTAGGTTGATAATAATAAGAGTAATAAGTATAGTGATTGTCGTTCTATCGATCAAATTTGCATAATATGGTTAATAATATGAGTTAGATTGATAATACTAAGAGTAGTGAGTATAGTAATTCTCGTTCTAGCGGACATAGAAGCATAATATGGCTAATAATATGAGTTAGGTTGATAACAATAAGAGTAATAAGTATAGTGATTGTCGTTCTATCGATCATATAAGCATAATATGGCTAATAATATGAGTTAGGTTGATAATAATAAGAGTAATAAGTAGAGTGATTGTCGTTCTATCGATCAAATTTGCATAATATGGTTAATAATATGAGTTTGATTGATAACAGTGAGTGTAATAAGTATAGTAGTTGTCGTTCTGTCGATCATATAAGCATAATATGGCTAATAATATGCGTTAGATTGATAATAATAACAGTAATAAGTATAGTAATTGTCGTTCTATCGATAATATAAGCATAATATGGCTAATAATATGAGTTAGGTTGATAATAATAAGAGTAATAAGTATAGTATTTGTCGTCCTATCGATCATATAAGCATAATATGGCTAATAATATGAGTTAGATTGATGATAATAAGAGTAATAAGTATAGTAATTATCGTTCTATCGATCATATAAGCATAATATGGCTAATAATATGAGTTAGATTTATAATAATAAGAGTAATAAGTATAGTGATTGTTGTTCTATCGATCATTTAAGCATAATATGGCTAATAATATGTGTTAGGTTGATAATAATAAGAGTAATAAGTATAGTGATTGTCGTTCTATCGATCAAATTTGCATAATATGGTTAATAATATGAGTTAGATTGATAACAGTGAGTGTAATAAGTATAGTAATTGTCGTTCTATCGATCATTTAAGCATAATATGGCTAATAGTATGAGTTACATTGATAATAATAAGAGTAATAAGTATAGTAATTGTCGTTCTATCGATCATATAAGCATAATATGGCTAATAATATGACTTAGATTGATAATGATAAGAGTAATAAGTACAGTAATTGTCGTTCTGTCGCTCATATAAGCATAATATGGCTAATAATATGAGTTAGATTGATAATAATAACAGTAATAAGTATAGTAATTGCCGTTATATCGATAATATAAGCATAATATGGCTAATAATATGAGTTAGGTTGATAACAATAAGAGTAATAAGTATAGTGATTGTCGTTCTATCGACCATATAAGCATAATATGGCTAATAATATGAGTTAGGTTGATAATAATAAGAGTAATAAGTATAGTGATTGTCGTTCTATCGATCATATAAGCATAATATGGGTAATAACATGAGTTGGATTGATAATAATAAGAGTAATGAGTATAGTAATTGTAGTTCTATCGATCATATTAGCATAATATGGTTAGTAATATGAGATAGATTGATAATAATAAGAGCAATAAGTATAGTATTTGTCGTTCTATCGATCATATAAGCATAATATGGCTAATAATATGAGTTAGATTGATGATACTAAGAGTAGTGAGTATAGTAATTCTCGTTCTATCGATCATATAAGCATAATATGGCTAATAATATGAGTTAGATTGATAATACTAAGAGTAGTGAGTATAGTAATTCTCGTTCTATCGGACATAGAAGCATAATATGGCTAATAATATGAGTTAGATTAATAATAATAAGAGTAATAAGTATAGTAATTGTCGTTCTATCGATCATTTAAGCATAATATGGCTAATAATATGAGTTAGATTGATAATACTAAGAGAAGTGAGTATAGTAATTCTCGTTCTATCGATCATATAAGCATAATATGGCTAATAATATGAGTTAGATTGATAATAATAAGAGTAATAAGTATAGTAATTGTCGTTCTATCGATCATATAAGCATAATATGGCTAATAATATGTGTTAGGTTGATAATAATAAGAGTAATAGGTATAGTAAATGTCGTGCTATCGATCATGTCTGCATAATATGGCTAATAATATGAGTTAGATTGATAATAGTGAGTGTAATAAGTATAGTAATTGTCGTTCAATCGATCATATTAGCATAATATGTTTAATAATATGAGTTAGATTGATAAAAATAAGAGTAATATGTATAGTAATTGTCGTTCTATCGATCATATAAGCATAATATGGCTAATAATATGAGTTAGATTGATAATAATAAGAGTAATAAGTATAGTAATTGTCGTTCTATCGATCATATAAGCATAATATGGCTAATAATATGCGTTAGATTGATAATAATAACAGTAATAAGTATAGTAATTGTCGTTCTATCGATCATATTAGCATAATATGTTTAATAATATGAGTTAGATTGATAAAAATAAGAGTAATATGTATAGTTATTGTCGTTCTATCGATCATATAAGCATAATATGGCTAATAATATGAGTTAGATTGATAATAATAAGAGTAATAAGTATAGTAATTGTCGCTCTATCGATGATATAAGCATAATATGGCTAATAATATGACTTAGATTGTTAATGATAAGAGTAATTAGTACAGTAATTGTCGTTCTGTCGTTCATATAAGCATAATATGGCTAATAATATGAGTTAGATTGATAATAAAAACAGTAATAAGTATAGTAATTGTCGTTCTATCGATAATATAAGCATAATATGGCTAATAATATGAGTTAGGTTGATAATAATAACAGTAATAAGTATAGTGATTGTCGTTC
Source organism: Megachile rotundata (assembly GCF_050947335.1). Taxonomy (NCBI): domain Eukaryota; kingdom Metazoa; phylum Arthropoda; class Insecta; order Hymenoptera; family Megachilidae; genus Megachile; species Megachile rotundata. Next base: position 26,524 of record NW_027474597.1, read on the forward strand.
TATCGATCATATAAGCATAATATGGGTAATAACATGAGTTGGATTGATAATAATAAGAGCAATGAGTATAGTAATTGTAGTTCTATCGATCATATTAGCATAATATGGTTAGTAATATGAGTTAGATTGATAATAATAAGAGTAATAAGTATAGTATTTGTCGTTCTATCGATCATATAAGCATAATATGGCTAATAATATGAGTTAGATTGATGATAATAAGAGTAATAAGTATAGTAATTGTCGTTCTATCGATCATATAAGCATAATATGGCTAATAATATCAGTTAGATTAATAATAATAAGAGTAATGAGTTTAGTAATTGTAGTTCTATCGATCATATCTGCATAATATGGTTAATAATATGAGTTAGATTCATAATAATACGAGTAATAAGTATAGTAATTGTCGTTCTATCGATCATATAAGCATAATATGGCTAATAATATGAGTTAGGTTGATAATAATAAGAGTAATAAATATAGTGATTGTCGTTCTATCGATCATATAAGCATAATATGGCTAATAATATGAGTTAGGTTGATAATAATAAGAGTAATAAGTAGAGTGATTGTCGTTCTATCGATCAAATTTGCATAATATGGTTAATAATATGAGTTTGATTGATAACAGTGAGTGTAATAAGTATAGTAATTGTCGTTCTGTCGATCATATAAGCATAATATGGCTAATAATATGCGTTAGATTGATAACAATAACAGTAATAAGTATAGTAATTGTCGTTCTATCGATAATATAAGCATAATATGGCTAATAATATGAGTTAGGTTGATAATAATAAGAGTAATAAGTATAGTGATTGTCGTTCTATCGATCATATAAGCATAATATGGGTAATAACATGAGTTGGATTGATAATAATAAGAGTAATGAGTATAGTAATTGTAGTTCTATCGGTCATATTAGCATAATCTGGTTAATAATATGAGTTAGATTGATAATAATAAGAGTAATAAGTATAGTATTTGTCGTTCTATCGATCATATAAGCATAATATGGCTAATAATATCAGTTAGATTAATAATAATAAGAGTAATGAGTATAGTAATTGTAGTTCTATCGATCATATCTGCATAATATGGTTAATAATATGAGTTAGATTCATAATAATAAGAGTAATAAGTATAGTAATTGTCGTTCTATCGATCATATAAGCATAATATGGCTAATAACATGAGTTAGATTTATAATAATAAGAGTAATAAGTAGAGTGATTGTCGTTCTATCGATCAAATTTGCATAATATGGTTAATAATATGAGTTTGATTGATAACAGTGAGTGTAATAAGTATAGTAATTGTCGTTCTGTCGATCATATAAGCATAATATGGCTAATAATATGCGTTAGATTGATAATAATAACAGTAATAAGTATAGTAATTGTCGTTCTATCGATAATATAAGCATAATATGGCTAATAATATGAGTTAGGTTGATAATAATAAGAGTAATAAGTATAGTATTTGTCGTCCTATCGATCATATAAGCATAATATGGCTAATAATATGAGTTAGATTGATGATAATAAGAGTAATAAGTATAGTAATTGTCGTTCTATCGATCATATAAGCATAATATGGCTAATAATATCAGGTAGATTAATAATAATAAGAGTAATGAGTATAGTAATTGTAGTTCTATCGATCATATCTGCATAATATGGTTAATAATATGAGTTAGATTCATAATAATAAGAGTAATAAGTATAGTAATTGTCGTTCTATCGATCATATAAGCATAATATGGCTAATAATATGAGTTAGATTTATAATAATAAGAGTAATAAGTATAGTAATTGTTGTTCTATCGAACATTTAAGCATAATATGGCTAATAATATGAGTTAGGTTGATAATAATAAGAGTAATAAGTATAGTGATTGTCGTTCTATCGATCAAATTTGCATAATATGGTTAGTAATATGAGTTAGATTGATAACAGTGAGTGTAATAAGTATAGTAATTGTCGTTCTATCGATCATTTAAGTATAATATGGCTAATAATATGAGTTAGATTGATAATAATAAGAGTAATAAGTATAGTAATTGTCGTTCTATCGATCATTTAAGCATAATATGGCTAATAATATGAGTTAGATTGATAATAATAACAGTAATAAGTATAGTAATTGTCGTTCTATCGATAATATAAGCATAATATGGCTAATAATATGAGTTAGATTGATAATACTAAGAGTAGTGAGTATAGTAATTCTCGTTCTATCGATCATATAAGCATAATATGGCTAATAATATGAGTTAGATTGATAATAATAAGAGTAATAAGTATAGTAATTGTAGTTCTATCCATCATTTAAGCATAATATGGGTAATAATATGAGTTAGATTGATAATAATAAGAGTAATGCGTATAGTAATTGTAGTTCTATCGATCATATCTGCATAATATGGTTAATAATATGAGTTAGATTCATAATAATAAGAGTAATAAGTATAGTGATTGTCGTTCTATCGATATATAAGCATAATATGGCTAATAATATGAGTTAGGTTGATAATAATAAGAGTAATAAGTAGAGTGATTGTCGTTCTATCGATCAAATTTGCATAATATGGTTAATAATATGAGTTTGATTGATAACAGTGAGTGTAATAAGTATAGTAGTTGTCGTTCTGTCGATCATATAAGCATAATATGGCTAATAATATGCGTTAGATTGATAATAATAACAGTAATAAGTATAGTAATTGTCGTTCTATCGATAATATAAGCATAATATGGCTAATAATATGAGTTAGGTTGATAATAATAAGAGTAATAAGTATAGTATTTGTCGTCCTATCGATCATATAAGCATAATATGGCTAATAATATGAGTTAGATTGATGATAATAAGAGTAATAAGTATAGTAATTATCGTTCTATCGATCATATAAGCATAATATGGCTAATAATATGAGTTAGATTTATAATAATAAGAGTAATAAGTATAGTGATTGTTGTTCTATCGATCATTTAAGCATAATATGGCTAATAATATGTGTTAGGTTGATAATAATAAGAGTAATAAGTATAGTGATTGTCGTTCTATCGATCAAATTTGCATAATATGGTTAATAATATGAGTTAGATTGATAATACTAAGAGTAGTGAGTATAGTAATTCTCGTTCTAGCGGACATAGAAGCATAATATGGCTAATAATATGAGTTAGGTTGATAACAATAAGAGTAATAAGTATAGTGATTGTCGTTCTATCGATCATATAAGCATAATATGGCTAATAATATGAGTTAGGTTGATAATAATAAGAGTAATAAGTAGAGTGATTGTCGTTCTATCGATCAAATTTGCATAATATGGTTAATAATATGAGTTTGATTGATAACAGTGAGTGTAATAAGTATAGTAGTTGTCGTTCTGTCGATCATATAAGCATAATATGGCTAATAATATGCGTTAGATTGATAATAATAACAGTAATAAGTATAGTAATTGTCGTTCTATCGATAATATAAGCATAATATGGCTAATAATATGAGTTAGGTTGATAATAATAAGAGTAATAAGTATAGTATTTGTCGTCCTATCGATCATATAAGCATAATATGGCTAATAATATGAGTTAGATTGATGATAATAAGAGCAATAAGTATAGTAATTATCGTTCTATCGATCATATAAGCATAATATGGCTAATAATATGAGTTAGATTTATAATAATAAGAGTAATAAGTATAGTGATTGTTGTTCTATCGATCATTTAAGCATAATATGGCTAATAATATGTGTTAGGTTGATAATAATAAGAGTAATAAGTATAGTGATTGTCGTTCTATCGATCAAATTTGCATAATATGGTTAATAATATGAGTTAGATTGATAACAGTGAGTGTAATAAGTATAGTAATTGTCGTTCTATCGATCATTTAAGCATAATATGGCTAATAGTATGAGTTACATTGATAATAATAAGAGTAATAAGTATAGTAATTGTCGTTCTATCGATCATATAAGCATAATATGGCTAATAATATGACTTAGATTGATAATGATAAGAGTAATAAGTACAGTAATTGTCGTTCTGTCGTTCATATAAGCATAATATGGCTAATAATATGAGTTAGATTGATAATAATAACAGTAATAAGTATAGTAATTGCCGTTATATCGATAATATAAGCATAATATGGCTAATAATATGAGTTAGGTTGATAACAATAAGAGTAATAAGTATAGTGATTGTCGTTCTATCGACCATATAAGCATAATATGGCTAATAATATGAGTTAGGTTGATAATAATAAGAGTAATAAGTATAGTGATTGTCGTTCTATCGATCATATAAGCATAATATGGGTAATAACATGAGTTGGATTGATAATAATAAGAGTAATGAGTATAGTAATTGTAGTTCTATCGATCATATTAGCATAATATGGTTAGTAATATGAGATAGATTGATAATAATAAGAGTAATAAGTATAGTATTTGTCGTTCTATCGATCATATAAGCATAATATGGCTAATAATATGAGTTAGATTGATGATACTAAGAGTAGTGAGTATAGTAATTCTCGTTCTATCGATCATATAAGCATAATATGGCTAATAATATGAGTTAGATTGATAATACTAAGAGTAGTGAGTATAGTAATTCTCGTTCTATCGGACATAGAAGCATAATATGGCTAATAATATGAGTTAGATTAATAATAATAAGAGTAATAAGTATAGTAATTGTCGTTCTATCGATCATTTAAGCATAATATGGCTAATAATATGAGTTAGATTGATAATACTAAGAGAAGTGAGTATAGTAATTCTCGTTCTATCGATCATATAAGCATAATATGGCTAATAATATGAGTTAGATTGATAATAATAAGAGTAATAAGTATAGTAATTGTCGTTCTATCGATCATATAAGCATAATATGGCTAATAATATGTGTTAGGTTGATAATAATAAGAGTAATAGGTATAGTAAATGTCGTGCTATCGATCATGTCTGCATAATATGGCTAATAATATGAGTTAGATTGATAATAGTGAGTGTAATAAGTATAGTAATTGTCGTTCAATCGATCATATTAGCATAATATGTTTAATAATATGAGTTAGATTGATAAAAATAAGAGTAATATGTATAGTAATTGTCGTTCTATCGATCATATAAGCATAATATGGCTAATAATATGAGTTAGATTGATAATAATAAGAGTAATAAGTATAGTAATTGTCGTTCTATCGATCATATAAGCATAATATGGCTAATAATATGCGTTAGATTGATAATAATAACAGTAATAAGTATAGTAATTGTCGTTCTATCGATCATATTAGCATAATATGTTTAATAATATGAGTTAGATTGATAAAAATAAGAGTAATATGTATAGTTATTGTCGTTCTATCGATCATATAAGCATAATATGGCTAATAATATGAGTTAGATTGATAATAATAAGAGTAATAAGTATAGTAATTGTCGCTCTATCGATGATATAAGCATAATATGGCTAATAATATGACTTAGATTGTTAATGATAAGAGTAATTAGTACAGTAATTGTCGTTCTGTCGTTCATATAAGCATAATATGGCTAATAATATGAGTTAGATTGATAATAAAAACAGTAATAAGTATAGTAATTGTCGTTCTATCGATAATATAAGCATAATATGGCTAATAATATGAGTTAGGTTGATAATAATAACAGTAATAAGTATAGTGATTGTCGTTCTATCGATCATATAAGCATAATATGGGTAATAACATGAGTTGGATTGATAATAATAAGAGCAATGAGTATAGTAATTGTAGTTCTATCGATCATATTAGCATAATATGGTTAGTAATATGAGTTAGATTGATAATAATAAGAGTAATAAGTATAGTATTTGTCGTTCTATCGATCATATAAGCATAATATGGCTAATAATATGAGTTAGATTGATGATAATAAGAGTAATAAGTATAGTAATTGTCGTTCTATCGATCATATAAGCATAATATGGCTAATAATATCAGTTAGATTAATAATAATAAGAGTAATGAGTTTAGTAATTGTAGTTCTATCGATCATATCTGCATAATATGGTTAATAATATGAGTTAGATTCATAATAATAAGAGTAATAAGTATAGTAATTGTCGTTCTATCGATCATATAAGCATAATATGGCTAATAATATGAGTTAGATTTATAATAATACGAGTAATAAGTATAGTAATTGTCGTTCTATCGATCATATAAGCATAATATGGCTAATAATATGAGTTAGGTTGATAATAATAAGAGTAATAAATATAGTGATTGTCGTTCTATCGATCATATAAGCATAATATGGCTAATAATATGAGTTAGGTTGATAATAATAACAGTAATAAGTATAGTGATTGTCGTTCTATCGATCATATAAGCATAATATGGGTAATAACATGAGTTGGATTGATAATAATAAGAGCAATGAGTATAGTAATTGTAGTTCTATCGATCATATTAGCATAATATGGTTAGTAATATGAGTTAGATTGATAATAATAAGAGTAATAAGTATAGTATTTGTCGTTCTATCGATCATATAAGCATAATATGGCTAATAATATGAGTTAGATTGATGATAATAAGAGTAATAAGTATAGTAATTGTCGTTCTATCGATCATATAAGCATAATATGGCTAATAATATCAGTTAGATTAATAATAATAAGAGTAATGAGTTTAGTAATTGTAGTTCTATCGATCATATCTGCATAATATGGTTAATAATATGAGTTAGATTCATAATAATAAGAGTAATAAGTATAGTAATTGTCGTTCTATCGATCATATAAGCATAATATGGCTAATAATATGAGTTAGATTTATAATAATACGAGTAATAAGTATAGTAATTGTCGTTCTATCGATCATATAAGCATAATATGGCTAATAATATGAGTTAGGTTGATAATAATAAGAGTAATAAATATAGTGATTGTCGTTCTATCGATCATATAAGCATAATATGGCTAATAATATGAGTTAGGTTGATAATAATAAGAGTAATAAGTAGAGTGATTGTCGTTCTATCGATCAAATTTGCATAATATGGTTAATAATATGAGTTTGATTGATAACAGTGAGTGTAATAAGTATAGTAATTGTCGTTCTGTCGATCATATAAGCATAATATGGCTAATAATATGCGTTAGATTGATAATAATAACAGTAATAAGTATAGTAATTGTCGTTCTATCGATAATATAAGCATAATATGGCTAATAATATGAGTTAGGTTGATAATAATAAGAGTAATAAGTATAGTGATTGTCGTTCTATCGATCATATAAGCATAATATGGGTAATAACATGAGTTGGATTGATAATAATAAGAGTAATGAGTATAGTAATTGTAGTTCTATCGGTCATATTAGCATAATCTGGTTAATAATATGAGTTAGATTGATAATAATAAGAGTAATAAGTATAGTATTTGTCGTTCTATCGATCATATAAGCATAATATGGCTAATAATATCAGTTAGATTAATAATAATAAGAGTAATGAGTATAGTAATTGTAGTTCTATCGATCATATCTGCATAATATGGTTAATAATATGAGTTAGATTCATAATAATAAGAGTAATAAGTATAGTAATTGTCGTTCTATCGATCATATAAGCATAATATGGCTAATAACATGAGTTAGATTTATAATAATAAGAGTAATAAGTAGAGTGATTGTCGTTCTATCGATCAAATTTGCATAATATGGTTAATAATATGAGTTTGATTGATAACAGTGAGTGTAATAAGTATAGTAATTGTCGTTCTGTCGATCATATAAGCATAATATGGCTAATAATATGCGTTAGATTGATAATAATAACAGTAATAAGTATAGTAATTGTCGTTCTATCGATAATATAAGCATAATATGGCTAATAATATGAGTTAGGTTGATAATAATAAGAGTAATAAGTATAGTATTTGTCGTCCTATCGATCATATAAGCATAATATGGCTAATAATATGAGTTAGATTGATGATAATAAGAGTAATAAGTATAGTAATTGTCGTTCTATCGATCATATAAGCATAATATGGCTAATAATATCAGGTAGATTAATAATAATAAGAGTAATGAGTATAGTAATTGTAGTTCTATCGATCATATCTGCATAATATGGTTAATAATATGAGTTAGATTCATAATAATAAGAGTAATAAGTATAGTAATTGTCGTTCTATCGATCATATAAGCATAATATGGCTAATAATATGAGTTAGATTTATAATAATAAGAGTAATAAGTATAGTAATTGTTGTTCTATCGAACATTTAAGCATAATATGGCTAATAATATGAGTTAGGTTGATAATAATAAGAGTAATAAGTATAGTGATTGTCGTTCTATCG
>NW_027474598.1:0-34864 GCF_050947335.1 Megachile rotundata
ATGGTTAATAATATGAGTTAGATTGATAATAGTGAGTGCAATAAATATAGTAATTGTCGTTCTATCGATCATATAAGCACAATATGGCTAATAATATGAGTTAGTTTGATAATAATAAGAGTAATAAGTATAGTAATTGTCGTTCTATCGATCATTTAAGCATAATATGGCTAATAATATGAGTTAGATTGATAATAATCAGAGTAATAAGTATAGTAATTGTCGTTCTATCGATCATATCTGCATAGTATGGTTAATAATATGAGTTAGATTGATAATAATAAGAGTAATAAGTATTGTAATTGTCGTTATATCGATCATATAAGCATAATATGGCTAATAGTATGAGTTAGATTGATAATAATAAGAGTAATGAGTATAGTAATTGTCGTTCTATCGATCATATCTGCATAATATGGTTAATAATATGAGTTAGATTGATAATAATAAGAGCAATGAGTATAGTAATTGTCGTACTATCGATCATATAAGCATAATATGGCTAATAATATGAGTTAGATTGATAATAATAAGAGTAGTGAGTATAGTAATTGTAGTTCTATCGATCATATAAGCATAATATGGCTAATAATATGAGTTAGATTGATAATAATAACAGTAATAAGTATAGTAATTGTCGTTCTATCGATAATATAAGCATAATATGGCTAATAATATGAGTTAGATTGATAATACTAAGAGTAGTGAGTATAGTAATTGTTGTTCTATCGATCATATAAGCATAATAAGGCTAATAATATGATTTAGATTGATAATAATAAGAGTAATGAGTATAGTAATTGTAGTTCTATCGATCATATAAGCATAATATGGCTAATAATATGAGTTAGATTGATAATACTAAGAGTAGTGAGTATAGTAATTCTCGTTCTATCGATCATATAAGCATAATATGGCTAATAATATGAGTTAGATTGATAATAATAAGAGTAATGAGTATAGTAATTGTAGTTCTATCGATCATTTAAGATTAATATGGCTAATAATATGAGTTAGATTGATAATAATAAGAGTAATGAGTATAGTAATTGTAGTTCTATCGATCATATCTGCATAATATGGCTAATAATATGAGTTAGATTGATAATAATAACAGTAATAAGTATAGTAATTGTCGTTCTATCGATAATATAAGCACAATATGGCTAATAATATGAGTTAGATTGATAATAATAAGAGTAATAAGTATAGTAATTGTCGTTCTATCGATCATATAAGCATAATAAGGCTAATAATATGAGTTAGATTGATAATAATAAGAGTAATGAGTATAGTAATTGTAGTTCTATCGATCATATAAGCATAATATGGCTAATAATATGAGTTAGATTGATAATAGTGAGTGTAATAAGTATAGTAAATGTCGTTCTATCGATCATATAAGCATAATATGGGTAATAATATGAGTTAGATTGATAATAATAAGAGTAATGAGTATAGTAATTGTAGCTCTATCGATCATATCTGCTTAATATGGTTAATAATATGAGTTAGAAAGATAATAATAAGAGTAATAAGTATAGTAATTGTCGTTCTATCGATCATATCTGCATAATATGGTTAATAATATGAGTTAGATTGATAATAATAAGAGAAATGAGTATAGTAATTGTAGTTCTATCGATCATATAAGCATAATATGGCTAAAAATATGAGTTAGATTCATAATAGTAAGAGTAATAAGTATAGTAATTGTCGTTCTATCGTCCATTTAAGCATAATATGGCTAATAATATGACTTGGGTTGATAAAAATAAGAATAATAAGTATAGTAATTGTCGGTCTATCGATCATATAAGCATAATATGGCTAATAATATGAGTTAGATTTATAATAATAAGAGTAATAAGTATAGTAATTGTCGTTCTATCGATCATATAAGCATAATATGGCTAATAATATGAGTTAGGTTGATAATAATAAGAGTAATAAGTATAGTAGATGTCGTGCTATCGATCATATCTGCATAATATGGTTAATAATATGAGTTAGATCGATAATGATAAGAGTAATAAGTACAGTAATTGTCGTTCTATCGATCATATAAGCATAATATGGCTAATAATATGAGTTAGATTGATAATAGTAAGTGTAATAAGTATAATAATTGTCGTTCTGTCGATGATATAAGTATAATATGGCTAATAATATGGGTTAGATTGATAACAATAAGAGTAATGAGTATAGTAATTGTCGTTCTATCGATCATATCTGCATAGTATGGTTAATAATATGAGTTAGATTGATAATAATAAGAGTAATAAGTATTGTAATTGTCGTTCTATCGATCATATAAGCATAATATGGCTAATAATATGAGTTAGGTTGATAATAATAAGAGTAATAAGTATAGTAGATGTCGTGCTATCGATCATATCTGCATAATATGGTTAATAATATGAGTTAGATCGATAATGATAAGAGTAATAAGTACAGTAATTGTCGTTCTATCGATCATATAAGCATAATATGGCTAATAATATGAGTTAGATTGATAATAGTAAGTGTAATAAGTATAGTAATTGTCGTTCTGTCGATGATATAAGTATAATATGGCTAATAATATGAGTTAGATTGATAACAATAAGAGTAATGAGTATAGTAATTGTCGTTCTATCGACCGTATAAGCATAATATGGCTAATAATATGAGTTAGATTTATAATAATAAGAGGAATTGGTATAGTAATTGTCGTACTATCGATCATATAAGCATAATACGGCTAATAATATGAGTTACATTTATAATAGTAAGAGTAGTAAGTATAGTAATTGTCGTTCTATCGATCATATAAGCATAGTATGGCTAATAATATGAGTTAGATTGATAATAATAAGAGTAATAAGTATAGTAATTGTCGTTCTATCGGTCATATAACCATAATATGGCTAATAATGTGAGTTAGATTGATAATAGTGAGTGTAATAAATATAGTAATTGTCGTTCTATCGATCATATAAGCACAATATGGCTAATAATATGAGTTAGTTTGATAATAATAAGAGTAATAAGTATAGTAATTGTCGCTCTATCGATCATTTAAGCATAATATGGCTAATAATATGAGTTAGATTGATAATAATAGGAGTAATAGGTATAGTAATTGTCGTTCTATCGATCATATCTGCATAGTATGGTTAATAATATGAGTTAGATTGATAATAATAAGTGTAATAAGTATAGTAATTGTCGTTCTATCGAACATAATTGCATAATATGGTTAATAATATGAGTTGGGTTGATAAAAATAAGAATAATAAGTAGAGTAATTGTCGTTCTATCGATCATATAAGCATAATATGGCTAATAATATGAGTTAGGTTGATAATAATAAGAGTAATAGGTATAGTAGATGTCGTGCTATCGATCATATCTGCATAATATGGTTAATAATACGAGTTAGACCGATAATGATAAGAGTAATAAGTACAGTAATTGTCGTTCTATCGATCATATAAGCATAATATGGCTAATAATGTGAGTTAGATTGATAATAGTGATTGTATTAAATATAGTAATTGTCGTTCTATCGCTCATATAAGCACAATATGGCTAATAATATGAGTTAGATTGATAATAATAAGAGTAATAAGTATAGTAATTGTCGTTCTATCGATCATATAAGCATAATATGGCTAACAATATGAGTTAGATTGATAATAATGAGTGTAATAAGTATAGTAGTTGTCGTTATATCGATCATATAAGCATAATATGGCTAATAGTATGAGTTAGATTGATAATAATAAGAGTAATGAGTATAGTAATTGTCGTTCTATCGATCATATCTGCATAATATGGTTAATAATATGAGTTAGATTGATAATAGTGAGTGCAATAAATATAGTAATTGTCGTTCTATCGATCATATAAGCACAATATGGCTAATAATATGAGTTAGTTTGATAATAATAAGAGTAATAAGTATAGTAATTGTCGTTCTATCGATCATTTAAGCATAATATGGCTAATAATATGAGTTAGATTGATAATAATCAGAGTAATAAGTATAGTAATTGTCGTTCTATCGATCATATCTGCATAGTATGGTTAATAATATGAGTTAGATTGATAATAATAAGAGTAATAAGTATTGTAATTGTCGTTATATCGATCATATAAGCATAATATGGCTAATAGTATGAGTTAGATTGATAATAATAAGAGTAATGAGTATAGTAATTGTCGTTCTATCGATCATATCTGCATAATATGGTTAATAATATGAGTTAGATTGATAATAATAAGAGCAATGAGTATAGTAATTGTCGTACTATCGATCATATAAGCATAATATGGCTAATAATATGAGTTAGATTGATAATAATAAGAGTAGTGAGTATAGTAATTGTAGTTCTATCGATCATATAAGCATAATATGGCTAATAATATGAGTTAGATTGATAATAATAACAGTAATAAGTATAGTAATTGTCGTTCTATCGATAATATAAGCATAATATGGCTAATAATATGAGTTAGATTGATAATACTAAGAGTAGTGAGTATAGTAATTGTTGTTCTATCGATCATATAAGCATAATAAGGCTAATAATATGATTTAGATTGATAATAATAAGAGTAATGAGTATAGTAATTGTAGTTCTATCGATCATATAAGCATAATATGGCTAATAATATGAGTTAGATTGATAATACTAAGAGTAGTGAGTATAGTAATTCTCGTTCTATCGATCATATAAGCATAATATGGCTAATAATATGAGTTAGATTGATAATAATAAGAGTAATGAGTATAGTAATTGTAGTTCTATCGATCATTTAAGATTAATATGGCTAATAATATGAGTTAGATTGATAATAATAAGAGTAATGAGTATAGTAATTGTAGTTCTATCGATCATATCTGCATAATATGGCTAATAATATGAGTTAGATTGATAATAATAACAGTAATAAGTATAGTAATTGTCGTTCTATCGATAATATAAGCACAATATGGCTAATAATATGAGTTAGATTGATAATAATAAGAGTAATAAGTATAGTAATTGTCGTTCTATCGATCATATAAGCATAATAAGGCTAATAATATGAGTTAGATTGATAATAATAAGAGTAATGAGTATAGTAATTGTAGTTCTATCGATCATATAAGCATAATATGGCTAATAATATGAGTTAGATTGATAATAGTAAGTGTAATAAGTATAATAATTGTCGTTCTGTCGATGATATAAGTATAATATGGCTAATAATATGGGTTAGATTGATAACAATAAGAGTAATGAGTATAGTAATTGTCGTTCTATCGATCATATCTGCATAGTATGGTTAATAATATGAGTTAGATTGATAATAATAAGAGTAATAAGTATTGTAATTGTCGTTCTATCGATCATATAAGCATAATATGGCTAATAATATGAGTTAGGTTGATAATAATAAGAGTAATAAGTATAGTAGATGTCGTGCTATCGATCATATCTGCATAATATGGTTAATAATATGAGTTAGATCGATAATGATAAGAGTAATAAGTACAGTAATTGTCGTTCTATCGATCATATAAGCATAATATGGCTAATAATATGAGTTAGATTGATAATAATAACAGTAATAAGTATAGTAATTGTCGTTTTATCGATAATATAAGCATAATATGGCTAATAATATGAGTTAGATTGATAATACTAAGAGTAGTGAGTATAGTAATTGTTGTTCTATCGATCATATAAGCATAATAAGGCTAATAATATGAGTTAGATTGATAATAATAAGAGTAATGAGTATAGTAATTGTAGTTCTATCGATCATATAAGCATAATATGGCTAATAATATGAGTTAGATTGATAATACTAAGAGTAGTGAGTATAGTAATTCTCGTTCTATCGATCATATAAGCATAATATGGCTAATAATATGAGTTAGATTGATAATAATAAGAGTAATGAGTATAGTAATTGTAGTTCTATCGATCATTTAAGATTAATATGGCTAATAATATGAGTTAGATTGATAATAATAAGAGTAATGAGTATAGTAATTGTAGTTCTATCGATCATATCTGCATAATATGGTTAATAATATGAGTTAGATTGATAATAATAAGAGTAATAAGTATAGTATTTGTCGTTCTATCGATCATATAAGCATAATATGGCTAATAATATGAGTTAGATTGATAATAATAAGAGTAATATGTATAGTAATTGTCGTTCTATCGGTCATTTAAGCATAATATGGCTAATAATATGAGTCAGATTGATAATAATAACAGTAATAAGTATAGTAATTGTCGTTCTATCGATAATATAAGCATAATATGGCTAATAATATGAGTTAGATTGATAATACTAAGAGTAGTGAGTATAGTAATTCTCGTTCTATCGACCATATAAGCATAATATGGCTAATAATATGAGTTAGATTGATAATACTAAGAGTAGTGAGTATAGTAATTGTCGTTCTATCGATCATATAAGCATAATATGGCTAATAATATTAGTTAGATTGATAATAATAAGAGTAATAAGTATAGTAATTGTCGTTCTATCGATCATATCTGCATAATATGGCTAATAATATGAGTTAGATTGATAATAATAACAGTAATAAGTATAGTAATTGTCGTTCTATCGATAATATAAGCATAATATGGCTAATAATATGAGTTAGATTGATAATACTAAGAGTACTGAGTATAGTAATTCTCGTTCTATCGATCATATAAGCATAATATGGCTAATAATATGAGTTAGATTGATAATAATAAGAGTAATAAGTACAGTAATTGTAGTTCTAACGATCATATAAGCATAATAAGGCTAATAATATGAGTTCGAGTGATAATACTAAGAGTAGTGAGTATTGTAATTCTCATTCTATCGATCATATAAGCATAATATGGCTAATAATATGAGTTAGATTGATAATAATAACAGTAATAACTATAGTAATTGTCGTTCTATCGATCATATAAGCATAATGTGGCTAATAATATGAGTTAGATTGATAATACTAAGAGTATTGAGTATAGTAATTCTCGTTCTATCGATCATATAAGCATAATATGGCTAATAATATGAGTTAGATTGATAATAATAAGAGTAGTAAGTATAGTAATTGTCGTTCTATCGATCATATCTGCATAATATGGTTAATAATATGAGTTAGATTGATAATAATAAGAGTAATAAGTATAGTAATTGTCGTTATATCGATCATATAACCATAATATGGCTAATAGCATGAGTTAGATTGATAATAATAAGAGTAATGAGTATAGTAGTTGTCGTTCTATCGATCATATCTGCATAATATGGTTAATAATATGAGTTAGATTGATAATAGTGAGTGTAATAAATATATTAATTGTCCTTCTATCGCTCATATAAGCACAATATGGCTAATAATATGAGTTAGATTGATAATAATAAGAGTAATAAGTATAGTAATTGTCGTTCGATCGATCATATAAGCATAATATGGCAAATAATATTAGTTAGATTGATAATAATAAGTGTAATAAGTATAGTAATTGTCGTTCTATCGGTCATTTAAGCATAATATGGCTAATAATATGAGTCAGATTGATAATAATAACAGTAATAAGTATAGTAATTGTCGTTCTATCGATAATATAAGCATAATATGGCTAATAATATGAGTTAGATTGATAATACTAAGTGTAGTGAGTATAGTAATTCTCGTTCTATCGATCATATAAGCATAATATGGCTAATAATATGAGTTAGATTGATAATACTAAGAGTAGTGAGTATAGTAATTGTCGTTCTATCGATCATATAAGCATAATATGGCTAATAATATTAGTTAGATTGATAATAATAAGAGTAATAAGTATAGTAATTGTCGTTCTATCGATCATATCTGCATAATATGGCTAATAATATGAGTTAGATTGATAATAATAACAGTAATAAGTATAGTAATTGTCGTTCTATCGATAATATAAGCATAATATGGCTAATAATATGAGTTAGATTGATAATACTAAGAGTACTGAATATAGTAATTCTCGTTCTATCGATCATATAAGCATAATATGGCTAATAATATGAGTTAGATTGATAATAATAAGAGTAATAAGTACAGTAATTGTAGTTCTATCGATCATATAAGCATAATAAGGCTAATAATATGAGTTCGAGTGATAATACTAAGAGTAGTGAGTATAGTAATTCTCATTCTATCGATCATATAAGCATAATATGGCTAATAATATGAGTTAGATTGATAATAATAACAGTAATAAGTATAGTAATTGTCGTTCTATCGATCATATAAGCATAATGTGGCTAATAATATGAGTTAGATTGATAATACTAAGAGTAGTGAGTATAGTAATTCTCGTTCTATCGATCATATAAGCATAATATGGCTAATAATATGAGTTAGATTGATAATAATAAGAGTAATAAGTATAGTAATTGTCGTTCGATCGATCATATAAGCATAATATGGCAAATAATATTAGTTAGATTGATAATAATAAGTGTAATAAGTATAGTAATTGTCGTTCTATCGCTCATATAAGCACAATATGGCTAATAATATGAGTTAGATTGATAATAATAAGAGTAATAAGTATAGTAATTGTCGTTCTATCGGTCATATAAGCATAATATGGCTAATAATATGAGTTAGATTGATAATAATAAGTGTAATAAGTATAGTAATTGTCGTTCTATCGATCATATAAGCATAATATGGCTAATAATATGCGTTAGATTGATAATAATAAGAGTAATGAGTATAGTAATTGTAGCTCTATCGATCATATCTGCTTAATATGGTTAATAATATGAGTTAGAAAGATAATAATAAGAGTAATAAGTATAGTAATTGTCGTTCTATCGATCATATCTGCATAATATGGTTAATAATATGAGTTAGATTGATAATAATAAGAGAAATGAGTATAGTAATTGTAGTTCTATCGATCATATAAGCATAATATGGCTAAAAATATGAGTTAGATTCATAATAGTAAGAGTAATAAGTATAGTAATTGTCGTTCTATCGTCCATTTAAGCATAATATGGCTAATAATATGACTTGGGTTGATAAAAATAAGAATAATAAGTATAGTAATTGTCGGTCTATCGATCATATAAGCATAATATGGCTAATAATATGAGTTAGATTTATAATAATAAGAGTAATAAGTATAGTAATTGTCGTTCTATCGATCATATAAGCATAATATGGCTAATAATATGAGTTAGGTTGATAATAATAAGAGTAATAAGTATAGTAGATGTCGTGCTATCGATCATATCTGCATAATATGGTTAATAATATGAGTTAGATCGATAATGATAAGAGTAATAAGTACAGTAATTGTCGTTCTATCGATCATATAAGCATAATATGGCTAATAATATGAGTTAGATTGATAATAGTAAGTGTAATAAGTATAATAATTGTCGTTCTGTCGATGATATAAGTATAATATGGCTAATAATATGGGTTAGATTGATAACAATAAGAGTAATGAGTATAGTAATTGTCGTTCTATCGATCATATCTGCATAGTATGGTTAATAATATGAGTTAGATTGATAATAATAAGAGTAATAAGTATTGTAATTGTCGTTCTATCGATCATATAAGCATAATATGGCTAATAATATGAGTTAGGTTGATAATAATAAGAGTAATAAGTATAGTAGATGTCGTGCTATCGATCATATCTGCATAATATGGTTAATAATATGAGTTAGATCGATAATGATAAGAGTAATAAGTACAGTAATTGTCGTTCTATCGATCATATAAGCATAATATGGCTAATAATATGAGTTAGATTGATAATAGTAAGTGTAATAAGTATAGTAATTGTCGTTCTGTCGATGATATAAGTATAATATGGCTAATAATATGAGTTAGATTGATAACAATAAGAGTAATGAGTATAGTAATTGTCGTTCTATCGACCGTATAAGCATAATATGGCTAATAATAGAAGTTAGATTTATAATAATAAGAGGAATTGGTATAGTAATTGTCGTACTATCGATCATATAAGCATAATACGGCTAATAATATGAGTTACATTTATAATAGTAAGAGTAGTAAGTATAGTAATTGTCGTTCTATCGATCATATAAGCATAGTATGGCTAATAATATGAGTTAGATTGATAATAATAAGAGTAATAAGTATAGTAATTGTCGTTCTATCGGTCATATAACCATAATATGGCTAATAATGTGAGTTAGATTGATAATAGTGAGTGTAATAAATATAGTAATTGTCGTTCTATCGATCATATAAGCACAATATGGCTAATAATATGAGTTAGTTTGATAATAATAAGAGTAATAAGTATAGTAATTGTCGCTCTATCGATCATTTAAGCATAATATGGCTAATAATATGAGTTAGATTGATAATAATAGGAGTAATAGGTATAGTAATTGTCGTTCTATCGATCATATCTGCATAGTATGGTTAATAATATGAGTTAGATTGATAATAATAAGTGTAATAAGTATAGTAATTGTCGTTCTATCGAACATAATTGCATAATATGGTTAATAATATGAGTTGGGTTGATAAAAATAAGAATAATAAGTAGAGTAATTGTCGTTCTATCGATCATATAAGCATAATATGGCTAATAATATGAGTTAGGTTGATAATAATAAGAGTAATAGGTATAGTAGATGTCGTGCTATCGATCATATCTGCATAATATGGTTAATAATACGAGTTAGACCGATAATGATAAGAGTAATAAGTACAGTAATTGTCGTTCTATCGATCATATAAGCATAATATGGCTAATAATGTGAGTTAGATTGATAATAGTGATTGTATTAAATATAGTAATTGTCGTTCTATCGCTCATATAAGCACAATATGGCTAATAATATGAGTTAGATTGATAATAATAAGAGTAATAAGTATAGTAATTGTCGTTCTATCGATCATATAAGCATAATATGGCTAACAATATGAGTTAGATTGATAATAATGAGTGTAATAAGTATAGTAGTTGTCGTTATATCGATCATATAAGCATAATATGGCTAATAGTATGAGTTAGATTGATAATAATAAGAGTAATGAGTATAGTAATTGTCGTTCTATCGATCATATCTGCATAATATGGTTAATAATATGAGTTAGATTGATAATAGTGAGTGCAATAAATATAGTAATTGTCGTTCTATCGATCATATAAGCACAATATGGCTAATAATATGAGTTAGTTTGATAATAATAAGAGTAATAAGTATAGTAATTGTCGTTCTATCGATCATTTAAGCATAATATGGCTAATAATATGAGTTAGATTGATAATAATCAGAGTAATAAGTATAGTAATTGTCGTTCTATCGATCATATCTGCATAGTATGGTTAATAATATGAGTTAGATTGATAATAATAAGAGTAATAAGTATTGTAATTGTCGTTATATCGATCATATAAGCATAATATGGCTAATAGTATGAGTTAGATTGATAATAATAAGAGTAATGAGTATAGTAATTGTCGTTCTATCGATCATATCTGCATAATATGGTTAATAATATGAGTTAGATTGATAATAATAAGAGCAATGAGTATAGTAATTGTCGTACTATCGATCATATAAGCATAATATGGCTAATAATATGAGTTAGATTGATAATAATAAGAGTAGTGAGTATAGTAATTGTAGTTCTATCGATCATATAAGCATAATATGGCTAATAATATGAGTTAGATTGATAATAATAACAGTAATAAGTATAGTAATTGTCGTTCTATCGATAATATAAGCATAATATGGCTAATAATATGAGTTAGATTGATAATACTAAGAGTAGTGAGTATAGTAATTGTTGTTCTATCGATCATATAAGCATAATAAGGCTAATAATATGATTTAGATTGATAATAATAAGAGTAATGAGTATAGTAATTGTAGTTCTATCGATCATATAAGCATAATATGGCTAATAATATGAGTTAGATTGATAATACTAAGAGTAGTGAGTATAGTAATTCTCGTTCTATCGATCATATAAGCATAATATGGCTAATAATATGAGTTAGATTGATAATAATAAGAGTAATGAGTATAGTAATTGTAGTTCTATCGATCATTTAAGATTAATATGGCTAATAATATGAGTTAGATTGATAATAATAAGAGTAATGAGTATAGTAATTGTAGTTCTATCGATCATATCTGCATAATATGGCTAATAATATGAGTTAGATTGATAATAATAACAGTAATAAGTATAGTAATTGTCGTTCTATCGATAATATAAGCACAATATGGCTAATAATATGAGTTAGATTGATAATAATAAGAGTAATAAGTATAGTAATTGTCGTTCTATCGATCATATAAGCATAATAAGGCTAATAATATGAGTTAGATTGATAATAATAAGAGTAATGAGTATAGTAATTGTAGTTCTATCGATCATATAAGCATAATATGGCTAATAATATGAGTTAGATTGATAATAGTAAGTGTAATAAGTATAATAATTGTCGTTCTGTCGATGATATAAGTATAATATGGCTAATAATATGGGTTAGATTGATAACAATAAGAGTAATGAGTATAGTAATTGTCGTTCTATCGATCATATCTGCATAGTATGGTTAATAATATGAGTTAGATTGATAATAATAAGAGTAATAAGTATTGTAATTGTCGTTCTATCGATCATATAAGCATAATATGGCTAATAATATGAGTTAGGTTGATAATAATAAGAGTAATAAGTATAGTAGATGTCGTGCTATCGATCATATCTGCATAATATGGTTAATAATATGAGTTAGATCGATAATGATAAGAGTAATAAGTACAGTAATTGTCGTTCTATCGATCATATAAGCATAATATGGCTAATAATATGAGTTAGATTGATAATAGTAAGTGTAATAAGTATAGTAATTGTCGTTCTGTCGATGATATAAGTATAATATGGCTAATAATATGAGTTAGATTGATAACAATAAGAGTAATGAGTATAGTAATTGTCGTTCTATCGACCGTATAAGCATAATATGGCTAATAATATGAGTTAGATTTATAATAATAAGAGGAATTGGTATAGTAATTGTCGTACTATCGACCATATAAGCATAATACGGCTAATAATATGAGTTACATTTATAATAGTAAGAGTAGTAAGTATAGTAATTGTCGTTCTATCGATCATATAAGCATAGTATGGCTAATAATATGAGTTAGATTGATAATAATAAGAGTAATAAGTATAGTAATTGTCGTTCTATCGGTCATATAACCATAATATGGCTAATAATGTGAGTTAGATTGATAATAGTGAGTGTAATAAATATAGTAATTGTCGTTCTATCGATCATATAAGCACAATATGGCTAATAATATGAGTTAGTTTGATAATAATAAGAGTAATAAGTATAGTAATTGTCGCTCTATCGATCATTTAAGCATAATATGGCTAATAATATGAGTTAGATTGATAATAATAGGAGTAATAGGTATAGTAATTGTCGTTCTATCGATCATATCTGCATAGTATGGTTAATAATATGAGTTAGATTGATAATAATAAGTGTAATAAGTATAGTAATTGTCGTTCTATCGAACATAATTGCATAATATGGTTAATAATATGAGTTGGGTTGATAAAAATAAGAATAATAAGTAGAGTAATTGTCGTTCTATCGATCATATAAGCATAATATGGCTAATAATATGAGTTAGGTTGATAATAATAAGAGTAATAGGTATAGTAGATGTCGTGCTATCGATCATATCTGCATAATATGGTTAATAATACGAGTTAGACCGATAATGATAAGAGTAATAAGTACAGTAATTGTCGTTCTATCGATCATATAAGCATAATATGGCTAATAATGTGAGTTAGATTGATAATAGTGATTGTATTAAATATAGTAATTGTCGTTCTATCGCTCATATAAGCACAATATGGCTAATAATATGAGTTAGATTGATAATAATAAGAGTAATAAGTATAGTAATTGTCGTTCTATCGATCATATAAGCATAATATGGCTAACAATATGAGTTAGATTGATAATAATGAGTGTAATAAGTATAGTAGTTGTCGTTATATCGATCATATAAGCATAATATGGCTAATAGTATGAGTTAGATTGATAATAATAAGAGTAATGAGTATAGTAATTGTCGTTCTATCGATCATATCTGCATAATATGGTTAATAATATGAGTTAGATTGATAATAGTGAGTGCAATAAATATAGTAATTGTCGTTCTATCGATCATATAAGCACAATATGGCTAATAATATGAGTTAGTTTGATAATAATAAGAGTAATAAGTATAGTAATTGTCGTTCTATCGATCATTTAAGCATAATATGGCTAATAATATGAGTTAGATTGATAATAATCAGAGTAATAAGTATAGTAATTGTCGTTCTATCGATCATATCTGCATAGTATGGTTAATAATATGAGTTAGATTGATAATAATAAGAGTAATAAGTATTGTAATTGTCGTTATATCGATCATATAAGCATAATATGGCTAATAGTATGAGTTAGATTGATAATAATAAGAGTAATGAGTATAGTAATTGTCGTTCTATCGATCATATCTGCATAATATGGTTAATAATATGAGTTAGATTGATAATAATAAGAGCAATGAGTATAGTAATTGTCGTACTATCGATCATATAAGCATAATATGGCTAATAATATGAGTTAGATTGATAATAATAAGAGTAGTGAGTATAGTAATTGTAGTTCTATCGATCATATAAGCATAATATGGCTAATAATATGAGTTAGATTGATAATAATAACAGTAATAAGTATAGTAATTGTCGTTCTATCGATAATATAAGCATAATATGGCTAATAATATGAGTTAGATTGATAATACTAAGAGTAGTGAGTATAGTAATTGTTGTTCTATCGATCATATAAGCATAATAAGGCTAATAATATGATTTAGATTGATAATAATAAGAGTAATGAGTATAGTAATTGTAGTTCTATCGATCATATAAGCATAATATGGCTAATAATATGAGTTAGATTGATAATACTAAGAGTAGTGAGTATAGTAATTCTCGTTCTATCGATCATATAAGCATAATATGGCTAATAATATGAGTTAGATTGATAATAATAAGAGTAATGAGTATAGTAATTGTAGTTCTATCGATCATTTAAGATTAATATGGCTAATAATATGAGTTAGATTGATAATAATAAGAGTAATGAGTATAGTAATTGTAGTTCTATCGATCATATCTGCATAATATGGCTAATAATATGAGTTAGATTGATAATAATAACAGTAATAAGTATAGTAATTGTCGTTCTATCGATAATATAAGCACAATATGGCTAATAATATGAGTTAGATTGATAATAATAAGAGTAATAAGTATAGTAATTGTCGTTCTATCGATCATATAAGCATAATATGGCTAATAATATGAGTTAGATTGATAATAATAACAGTAATAAGTATAGTAATTGTCGTTCTATCGATAATATAAGCATAATATGGCTAATAATATGAGTTAGATTGATAATACTAACAGTAGTGAGTATAGTAATTGTTGTTCTATCGATCATATAAGCATAATAAGGCTAATAATATGAGTTAGATTGATAATAATAAGAGTAATGAGTATAGTAATTGTCGTTCTATCGACCGTATAAGCATAATATGGCTAATAATATGAGTTAGATTTATAATAATAAGAGGAATTGGTATAGTAATTGTCGTACTATCGATCATATAAGCATAATACGGCTAATAATATGAGTTACATTTATAATAGTAAGAGTAGTAAGTATAGTAATTGTCGTTCTATCGATCATATAAGCATAGTATGGCTAATAATATGAGTTAGATTGATAATAATAAGAGTAATAAGTATAGTAATTGTCGTTCTATCGGTCATATAACCATAATATGGCTAATAATGTGAGTTAGATTGATAATAGTGAGTGTAATAAATATAGTAATTGTCGTTCTATCGATCATATAAGCACAATATGGCTAATAATATGAGTTAGTTTGATAATAATAAGAGTAATAAGTATAGTAATTGTCGCTCTATCGATCATTTAAGCATAATATGGCTAATAATATGAGTTAGATTGATAATAATAGGAGTAATAGGTATAGTAATTGTCGTTCTATCGATCATATCTGCATAGTATGGTTAATAATATGAGTTAGATTGATAATAATAAGTGTAATAAGTATAGTAATTGTCGTTCTATCGAACATAATTGCATAATATGGTTAATAATATGAGTTGGGTTGATAAAAATAAGAATAATAAGTAGAGTAATTGTCGTTCTATCGATCATATAAGCATAATATGGCTAATAATATGAGTTAGGTTGATAATAATAAGAGTAATAGGTATAGTAGATGTCGTGCTATCGATCATATCTGCATAATATGGTTAATAATACGAGTTAGACCGATAATGATAAGAGTAATAAGTACAGTAATTGTCGTTCTATCGATCATATAAGCATAATATGGCTAATAATGTGAGTTAGATTGATTAGAGTGATTGTATTAAATATAGTAATTGTCGTTCTATCGCTCATATAAGCACAATATGGCTAATAATATGAGTTAGATTGATAATAATAAGAGTAATAAGTATAGTAATTGTCGTTCTATCGATCATATAAGCATAATATGGCTAACAATATGAGTTAGATTGATAATAATGAGTGTAATAAGTATAGTAGTTGTCGTTATATCGATCATATAAGCATAATATGGCTAATAGTATGAGTTAGATTGATAATAATAAGAGTAATGAGTATAGTAATTGTCGTTCTATCGATCATATCTGCATAATATGGTTAATAATATGAGTTAGATTGATAATAGTGAGTGCAATAAATATAGTAATTGTCGTTCTATCGATCATATAAGCACAATATGGCTAATAATATGAGTTAGTTTGATAATAATAAGAGTAATAAGTATAGTAATTGTCGTTCTATCGATCATTTAAGCATAATATGGCTAATAATATGAGTTAGATTGATAATAATCAGAGTAATAAGTATAGTAATTGTCGTTCTATCGATCATATCTGCATAGTATGGTTAATAATATGAGTTAGATTGATAATAATAAGAGTAATAAGTATTGTAATTGTCGTTATATCGATCATATAAGCATAATATGGCTAATAGTATGAGTTAGATTGATAATAATAAGAGTAATGAGTATAGTAATTGTCGTTCTATCGATCATATCTGCATAATATGGTTAATAATATGAGTTAGATTGATAATAATAAGAGCAATGAGTATAGTAATTGTCGTACTATCGATCATATAAGCATAATATGGCTAATAATATGAGTTAGATTGATAATAATAAGAGTAGTGAGTATAGTAATTGTAGTTCTATCGATCATATAAGCATAATATGGCTAATAATATGAGTTAGATTGATAATAATAACAGTAATAAGTATAGTAATTGTCGTTCTATCGATAATATAAGCATAATATGGCTAATAATATGAGTTAGATTGATAATACTAAGAGTAGTGAGTATAGTAATTGTTGTTCTATCGATCATATAAGCATAATAAGGCTAATAATATGATTTAGATTGATAATAATAAGAGTAATGAGTATAGTAATTGTAGTTCTATCGATCATATAAGCATAATATGGCTAATAATATGAGTTAGATTGATAATACTAAGAGTAGTGAGTATAGTAATTCTCGTTCTATCGATCATATAAGCATAATATGGCTAATAATATGAGTTAGATTGATAATAATAAGAGTAATGAGTATAGTAATTGTAGTTCTATCGATCATTTAAGATTAATATGGCTAATAATATGAGTTAGATTGATAATAATAAGAGTAATGAGTATAGTAATTGTAGTTCTATCGATCATATCTGCATAATATGGCTAATAATATGAGTTAGATTGATAATAATAACAGTAATAAGTATAGTAATTGTCGTTCTATCGATAATATAAGCACAATATGGCTAATAATATGAGTTAGATTGATAATAATAAGAGTAATAAGTATAGTAATTGTCGTTCTATCGATCATATAAGCATAATATGGCTAATAATATGAGTTAGATTGATAATAATAACAGTAATAAGTATAGTAATTGTCGTTCTATCGATAATATAAGCATAATATGGCTAATAATATGAGTTAGATTGATAATACTAAGAGTAGTGAGTATAGTAATTGTTGTTCTATCGATCATATAAGCATAATAAGGCTAATAATATGAGTTAGATTGATAATAATAAGAGTAATGAGTATAGTAATTGTAGTTCTATCGATCATATAAGCATAATATGGCTAATAATATGAGTTAGATTGATAATAGTAAGTGTAATAAGTATAATAATTGTCGTTCTGTCGATGATATAAGTATAATATGGCTAATAATATGGGTTAGATTGATAACAATAAGAGTAATGAGTATAGTAATTGTCGTTCTATCGATCATATCTGCATAGTATGGTTAATAATATGAGTTAGATTGATAATAATAAGAGTAATAAGTATTGTAATTGTCGTTCTATCGATCATATAAGCATAATATGGCTAATAATATGAGTTAGGTTGATAATAATAAGAGTAATAAGTATAGTAGATGTCGTGCTATCGATCATATCTGCATAATATGGTTAATAATATGAGTTAGATCGATAATGATAAGAGTAATAAGTACAGTAATTGTCGTTCTATCGATCATATAAGCATAATATGGCTAATAATATGAGTTAGATTGATAATAGTAAGTGTAATAAGTATAGTAATTGTCGTTCTGTCGATGATATAAGTATAATATGGCTAATAATATGAGTTAGATTGATAACAATAAGAGTAATGAGTATAGTAATTGTCGTTCTATCGACCGTATAAGCATAATATGGCTAATAATATGAGTTAGATTTATAATAATAAGAGGAATTGGTATAGTAATTGTCGTACTATCGATCATATAAGCATAATACGGCTAATAATATGAGTTACATTTATAATAGTAAGAGTAGTAAGTATAGTAATTGTCGTTCTATCGATCATATAAGCATAGTATGGCTAATAATATGAGTTAGATTGATAATAATAAGAGTAATAAGTATAGTAATTGTCGTTCTATCGGTCATATAACCATAATATGGCTAATAATGTGAGTTAGATTGATAATAGTGAGTGTAATAAATATAGTAATTGTCGTTCTATCGATCATATAAGCACAATATGGCTAATAATATGAGTTAGTTTGATAATAATAAGAGTAATAAGTATAGTAATTGTCGCTCTATCGATCATTTAAGCATAATATGGCTAATAATATGAGTTAGATTGATAATAATAGGAGTAATAGGTATAGTAATTGTCGTTCTATCGATCATATCTGCATAGTATGGTTAATAATATGAGTTAGATTGATAATAATAAGTGTAATAAGTATAGTAATTGTCGTTCTATCGAACATAATTGCATAATATGGTTAATAATATGAGTTGGGTTGATAAAAATAAGAATAATAAGTAGAGTAATTGTCGTTCTATCGATCATATAAGCATAATATGGCTAATAATATGAGTTAGGTTGATAATAATAAGAGTAATAGGTATAGTAGATGTCGTGCTATCGATCATATCTGCATAATATGGTTAATAATACGAGTTAGACCGATAATGATAAGAGTAATAAGTACAGTAATTGTCGTTCTATCGATCATATAAGCATAATATGGCTAATAATGTGAGTTAGATTGATAATAGTGATTGTATTAAATATAGTAATTGTCGTTCTATCGCTCATATAAGCACAATATGGCTAATAATATGAGTTAGATTGATAATAATAAGAGTAATAAGTATAGTAATTGTCGTTCTATCGATCATATAAGCATAATATGGCTAACAATATGAGTTAGATTGATAATAATGAGTGTAATAAGTATAGTAGTTGTCGTTATATCGATCATATAAGCATAATATGGCTAATAGTATGAGTTAGATTGATAATAATAAGAGTAATGAGTATAGTAATTGTCGTTCTATCGATCATATCTGCATAATATGGTTAATAATATGAGTTAGATTGATAATAGTGAGTGCAATAAATATAGTAATTGTCGTTCTATCGATCATATAAGCACAATATGGCTAATAATATGAGTTAGTTTGATAATAATAAGAGTAATAAGTATAGTAATTGTCGTTCTATCGATCATTTAAGCATAATATGGCTAATAATATGAGTTAGATTGATAATAATCAGAGTAATAAGTATAGTAATTGTCGTTCTATCGATCATATCTGCATAGTATGGTTAATAATATGAGTTAGATTGATAATAATAAGAGTAATAAGTATTGTAATTGTCGTTATATCGATCATATAAGCATAATATGGCTAATAGTATGAGTTAGATTGATAATAATAAGAGTAATGAGTATAGTAATTGTCGTTCTATCGATCATATCTGCATAATATGGTTAATAATATGAGTTAGATTGATAATAATAAGAGCAATGAGTATAGTAATTGTCGTACTATCGATCATATAAGCATAATATGGCTAATAATATGAGTTAGATTGATAATAATAAGAGTAGTGAGTATAGTAATTGTAGTTCTATCGATCATATAAGCATAATATGGCTAATAATATGAGTTAGATTGATAATAATAACAGTAATAAGTATAGTAATTGTCGTTCTATCGATAATATAAGCATAATATGGCTAATAATATGAGTTAGATTGATAATACTAAGAGTAGTGAGTATAGTAATTGTTGTTCTATCGATCATATAAGCATAATAAGGCTAATAATATGATTTAGATTGATAATAATAAGAGTAATGAGTATAGTAATTGTAGTTCTATCGATCATATAAGCATAATATGGCTAATAATATGAGTTAGATTGATAATACTAAGAGTAGTGAGTATAGTAATTCTCGTTCTATCGATCATATAAGCATAATATGGCTAATAATATGAGTTAGATTGATAATAATAAGAGTAATGAGTATAGTAATTGTAGTTCTATCGATCATTTAAGATTAATATGGCTAATAATATGAGTTAGATTGATAATAATAAGAGTAATGAGTATAGTAATTGTAGTTCTATCGATCATATCTGCATAATATGGCTAATAATATGAGTTAGATTGATAATAATAACAGTAATAAGTATAGTAATTGTCGTTCTATCGATAATATAAGCACAATATGGCTAATAATATGAGTTAGATTGATAATAATAAGAGTAATAAGTATAGTAATTGTCGTTCTATCGATCATATAAGCATAATATGGCTAATAATATGAGTTAGATTGATAATAATAACAGTAATAAGTATAGTAATTGTCGTTCTATCGATAATATAAGCATAATATGGCTAATAATATGAGTTAGATTGATAATACTAAGAGTAGTGAGTATAGTAATTGTTGTTCTATCGATCATATAAGCATAATAAGGCTAATAATATGAGTTAGATTGATAATAATAAGAGTAATGAGTATAGTAATTGTAGTTCTATCGATCATATAAGCATAATATGGCTAATAATATGAGTTAGATTGATAATACTAAGAGTAGTGAGTATAGTAATTCTCGTTCTATCGATCATATAAGCATAATATGGCTAATAATATGAGTTAGATTGATAATAATAAGAGTAATGAGTATAGTAATTGTAGTTCTATCGATCATTTAAGATTAATATGGCTAATAATATGAGTTAGATTGATAATAATAAGAGTAATGAGTATAGTAATTGTAGTTCTATCGATCATATCTGCATAATATGGTTAATAATATGAGTTAGATTGATAATAATAAGAGTAATAAGTATAGTATTTGTCGTTCTATCGATCATATAAGCATAATATGGCTAATAATATGAGTTAGATTGATAATAATAAGAGTAATATGTATAGTAATTGTCGATCTATCGGTCATTTAAGCATAATATGGCTAATAATATGAGTCAGATTGATAATAATAAGAGCAATGAGTATAGTAATTGTCGTACTATCGATCATATAAGCATAATATGGCTAATAATATGAGTTAGATTGATAATAATAACAGTAATAAGTATAGTAATTGTCGTTCTATCAATCATATAAGCATAATGTGGCTAATAATATGAGTTAGATTGATAATACTAAGAGTATTGAGTATAGTAATTCTCGTTCTATCGATCATATAAGCATAATATGGCTAATAATATGAGTTAGATTGATAATAATAAGAGTAGTAAGTATAGTAATTGTCGTTCTATCGATCATATCTGCATAATATGGTTAATAATATGAGTTAGATTGATAATAATAAGAGTAATAAGTATAGTAATTGTCGTTATATCGATCATATAACCATAATATGGCTAATAGCATGAGTTAGATTGATAATAATAAGAGTAATGAGTATAGTAGTTGTCGTTCTATCGATCATATCTGCATAATATGGTTAATAATATGAGTTAGATTGATAATAGTGAGTGTAATAAATATATTAATTGTCCTTCTATCGCTCATATAAGCACAATATGGCTAATAATATGAGTTAGATTGATAATAATAAGAGTAATAAGTATAGTAATTGTCGTTCGATCGATCATATAAGCATAATATGGCAAATAATATTAGTTAGATTGATAATAATAAGTGTAATAAGTATAGTAATTGTCGTTCTATCGGTCATTTAAGCATAATATGGCTAATAATATCAGTCAGATTGATAATAATAACAGTAGTAAGTATAGTAATTGTCGTTCTATCGATAATATAAGCATAATATGGCTAATAATATGAGTTAGATTGATAATACTAAGTGTAGTGAGTATAGTAATTCTCGTTCTATCGATCATATAAGCATAATATGGCTAATAATATGAGTTAGATTGATAATACTAAGAGTAGTGAGTATAGTAATTGTCGTTCTATCGATCATATAAGCATAATATGGCTAATAATATTAGTTAGATTGATAATAATAAGAGTAATAAGTATAGTAATTGTCGTTCTATCGATCATATCTGCATAATATGGCTAATAATATGAGTTAGATTGATAATAATAACAGTAATAAGTATAGTAATTGTCGTTCTATCGATAATATAAGCATAATATGGCTAATAATATGAGTTAGATTGATAATACTAAGAGTACTGAGTATAGTAATTCTCGTTCTATCGATCATATAAGCATAATATGGCTAATAATATGAGTTAGATTGATAATAATAAGAGTAATAAGTACAGTAATTGTAGTTCTATCGATCATATAAGCATAATAAGGCTAATAATATGAGTTCGAGTGATAATACTAAGAGTAGTGAGTATAGTAATTCTCATTCTATCGATCATATAAGCATAATATGGCTAATAATATGAGTTAGATTGATAAGAATAACAGTAATAAGTATAGTAATTGTCGTTCTATCGATCATATAAGCATAATGTGGCTAATAATATGAGTTAGATTGATAATACGAAGAGTAGTGAGTATAGTAATTCTCGTTCTATCGATCATATAAGCATAATATGGCTAATAATATGAGTTAGATTGATAATAATAAGAGTAATAAGTATAGTAATTGTAGTTCGATCGATCATATAAGCATAATATGGCAAATAATATTAGTTAGATTGATTATAATAAGTGTAATAAGTATAGTAATTGTCGTTCTATCGCTCATATAAGCACAATATGGCTAATAATATGAGTTAGATTGATAATAATAAGAGTAATAAGTATAGTAATTGTCGTTCTATCGGTCATATAAGCATAATATGGCTAATAATATGAGTTAGATTGATAATAATAAGTGTAATAAGTATAGTAATTGTCGTTCTATCGATCATATAAGCATAATATGGCTAATAATATGCGTTAGATTGATAATAATAAGAGTAATGAGTATAGTAATTGTAGCTCTATCGATCATATCTGCTTAATATGGTTAATAATATGAGTTAGAAAGATAATAATAAGAGTAATAAGTATAGTAATTGTCGTTCTATCGATCATATCTGCATAATATGGTTAATAATATGAGTTAGATTGATAATAATAAGAGAAATGAGTATAGTAATTGTAGTTCTATCGATCATATAAGCATAATATGGCTAAAAATATGAGTTAGATTCATAATAGTAAGAGTAATAAGTATAGTAATTGTCGTTCTATCGTCCATTTAAGCATAATATGGCTAATAATATGACTTGGGTTGATAAAAATAAGAATAATAAGTATAGTAATTGTCGGTCTATCGATCATATAAGCATAATATGGCTAATAATATGAGTTAGGTTGATAATAATAAGAGTAATAAGTATAGTAATTGTCGTTCTATCGATCATATAGGTATAATATGGCTAATGATATGAGTTAGATTGATAACAATAAGAGTAATGAGTATAGTAATTGTCGTTCTATCGATCATTTAAGCATAATATGGCTAATAATATGAGTTAGATTGATAACAATAAGAGTAATAAGTATAGTAATTGTCGTTCTATCGATCATATCTGCATAGTATGGTTAATAATATGAGTTAGATTGATAATAATAAGAGTAATAAGTATTGTAATTGTCGTTATATCGATCATATAAGCATAATATGGCTAATAGTATGAGTTAGATTGATAATAATAAGAGTAATGAGTATAGTAATTGTCGTACTATCGATCATATAAGCATAATATGGCTAATAATATGAGTTAGGTTGATAATAATAAGAGTAATAAGTATAGTAGATGTCGTGCTATCGATCATATCTGCATAATATGGTTAATAATATGAGTTAGATCGATAATGATAAGAGTAATAAGTACAGTAATTGTCGTTCTATCGATCATATAAGCATAATATGGCTAATAATATGAGTTAGATTGATAATAGTAAGTGTAATAAGTATAGTAATTGTCGTTCTGTCGATGATATAAGTATAATATGGCTAATAATATGAGTTAGATTGATAATAATTACAGTAATAAGTATAGTAATTGTCGTTCTATCGATAATATAAGCATAATATGGCTAATAATATGAGTTAGATTGATAATACTAAGAGTAGTGAGTATAGTAATTCTCGTTCTATCGATCATATAAGCATAATATGGCTAATAATATGAATTAGATTGATAATACTAAGAGTAGTGAGTATAGTAATTGTAGCTCTATCGATCATATCTGCTTAATATGGTTAATAATATGAGTTAGATTGATAATAGTGAGTATAATAAGTATAGTGAATGTCGTTCTATCGATCATATCAGCATAATATGGGTAATAATATGAGTTGGATTGATAATAATAAGAGTAATAAGTATAGTAATTGTCGTTCTATCGATCATATAAGCATAATATGGCTAATAATATGAGTTAGATTGATAATAATAACAGTAATAAGTATAGTAATTGTCGTTCTATCGATAATATAAGCATAATATGGCTAATAATATGAGTTAGATTGATAATACTAAGAGTAGTGAGTATAGTAATTGTCGTTCTATCGATCATATACGCATAATATGGCTAATAATATGAGTTAGATTGATAATAATAAGAGTAATAAGTATAGTAATTGTCGTTATATCGATCATATAACCATAATATGGCTAATAGCATGAGTTAGATTGATAATAATAAGAGTAATGAGTATAGTAATTGTCGTTCTATCGATCATATCTGCATAATATGGTTAATAATATGAGTTAGATTGATAATAGTGAGTGTAATAAGTATAGTGAATGTCGTTCTATCGATCATATCAGCATAATATGGGTAATAATATGAGTTGGATTGATAATAATAAGAGTAATGAGTATAGTGATTGTAGTTTTATCGATCATATAAGCATAATATGGCTAATAATATGAGTCATATTGATAATAATAACAGTAATAAGTATAGTAATTGTCGTTCTATCGATAATATAAGCATAATATGGCTAATAATATGAGTTAGATTGATAATACTAAGAGTAGTGAGTATAGTAATTCTCGTTCTATCGATCATATAAGCATAATATGGCTAATAATATGAGTTAGATTGATAATACTAAGAGTAGTAAGTATAGTAATTGTCGTTCTATCGATCATATAAGCATAATATGGCTAATAATATTAGTTAGATTGATAATAATAAGAGTAATAAGTATAGTAATTGTCGTTCTATCGATCATATCTGCATAATATGGCTAATAATATGAGTTAGATTGATAATAATAACAGTAATAAGTATAGTAATTGTCGTTCTATCGATAATATAAGCATAATATGGCTAATAATATGAGTTAGATTGATAATACTAACAGTACTGAGTATAGTAATTCTCGTTCTATCGATCATATAAGCATAATATGGCTAATAATATGAGTTTGATTGATAATAATAAGAGTAATAAGTACAGTAATTGTAGTTCTATCGATCATATAAGCATAATAAGGCTAATAATATGAGTTCGAGTGATAATACTAAGAGTAGTGAGTATAGTAATTCTCATTCTATCGATCATATAAGCATAATATGGCTAATAATATGAGTTAGATTGATAATAATAACAGTAATAAGTATAGTAATTGTCGTTCTATCGATCATATAAGCATAATGTGGCTAATAATATGAGTTACATTGATAATAATAAGAGTAATAAGTATAGTAATTGTCGTTATATCGATCATATAACCATAATATGGCTAATAGCATGAGTTAGATTGATAATAATAAGAGTAATGAGTATAGTAGTTGTCGTTCTATCGATCATATCTGCATAATATGGTTAATAATATGAGTTAGATTGATAATAGTGAGTGTAATAAGTATAGTGAATGTCGTTCTATCGATCATATCAGCATAATATGGCTAATAATATGAGTTAGATTGATAATAATAAGAGTAATAAGTATAGTAATTGTCGTTCTATCGATAATATAAGCATAATATGGCTAATAATATGAGTTAGATTGATAATACTAAGAGTAGTGAGTATAGTAATTGTTGTTCTATCGATCATATAAGCATAATAAGGCTAATAATATGAGTTAGATTGATAATAATAAGAGTAATGAGTATAGTAATTGTAGTTCTATCGATCATATAAGCATAATATGGCTAATAATATGAGTTAGATTGATAATACTAAGAGTAGTGAGTATAGTAATTCTCGTTCTATCGATCATATAAGCATAATATGGCTAATAATATGAGTTAGATTGATAATAATAAGAGTAATAAGTATAGTAATTGTAGTTCGATCGATCATATAAGCATAATATGGCAAATAATATTAGTTAGATTGATAATAATAAGTGTAATAAGTATAGTAATTGTC
The DNA here is from genome assembly GCF_050947335.1 of Megachile rotundata. Lineage (NCBI taxonomy): Eukaryota > Metazoa > Arthropoda > Insecta > Hymenoptera > Megachilidae > Megachile > Megachile rotundata. Next base: position 27,366 of record NW_027474598.1, read on the forward strand.
GTTCTATCGCTCATATAAGCACAATATGGCTAATAATATGAGTTAGATTGATAATAATAAGAGTAATAAGTATAGTAATTGTCGTTCTATCGGTCATATAAGCATAATATGGCTAATAATATGAGTTAGATTGATAATAATAAGTGTAATAAGTATAGTAATTGTCGTTCTATCGATCATATAAGCATAATATGGCTAATAATATGCGTTAGATTGATAATAATAAGAGTAATGAGTATAGTAATTGTAGCTCTATCGATCATATCTGCTTAATATGGTTAATAATATGAGTTAGAAAGATAATAATAAGAGTAATAAGTATAGTAATTGTCGTTCTATCGATCATATCTGCATAATATGGTTAATAATATGAGTTAGATTGATAATAATAAGAGAAATGAGTATAGTAATTGTAGTTCTATCGATCATAAAAGCATAATATGGCTAAAAATATGAGTTAGATTCATAATAGTAAGAGTAATAAGTATAGTAATTGTCGTTCTATCGTCCATTTAAGCATAATATGGCTAATAATATGACTTGGGTTGATAAAAATAAGAATAATAAGTATAGTAATTGTCGGTCTATCGATCATATAAGCATAATATGGCTAATAATATGAGTTAGGTTGATAATAATAAGAGTAATAAGTATAGTAATTGTCGTTCTGTCGATCATATAGGTATAATATGGCTAATGATATGAGTTAGATTGATAACAATAAGAGTAATGAGTATAGTAATTGTCGTTCTATCGATCATTTAAGCATAATATGGCTAATAATATGAGTTAGATTGATAACAATAAGAGTAATAAGTATAGTAATTGTCGTTCTATCGATCATATCTGCATAGTATGGTTAATAATATGAGTTAGATTGATAATAATAAGAGTAATAAGTATTGTAATTGTCGTTATATCGATCATATAAGCATAATATGGCTAATAGTATGAGTTAGATTGATAATAATAAGAGTAATGAGTATAGTAATTGTCGTACTATCGATCATATAAGCATAATATGGCTAATAATATGAGTTAGATTTATAATAATAAGAGTAATAAGTATAGTAATTGTCGTTCTTACGATCATATAAGCATAATATGGCTAATAATATGAGTTAGGTTGATAATAATAAGAGTAATAAGTATAGTAGATGTCGTGCTATCGATCATATCTGCATAATATGGTTAATAATATGAGTTAGATCGATAATGATAAGAGTAATAAGTACAGTAATTGTCGTTCTATCGATCATATAAGCATAATATAGCTAATAATATGAGTTAGATTGATAATAGTAAGTGTAATAAGTATAATAATTGTCGTTCTGTCGATGATATAAGTATAATATGGCTAATAATATGGGTTAGATTGATAACAATAAGAGTAATGAGTATAGTAATTGTCGTTCTATCGATCATATCTGCATAGTATGGTTAATAATATGAGTTAGATTGATAATAATAAGAGTAATAAGTATTGTAATTGTCGTTCTATCGATCATATAAGCATAATATGGCTAATAATATGAGTTAGGTTGATAATAATAAGAGTAATAAGTATAGTAGATGTCGTGCTATCGATCATATCTGCATAATATGGTTAATAATATGAGTTAGATCGATAATGATAAGAGTAATAAGTACAGTAATTGTCGTTCTATCGATCATATAAGCATAATATGGCTAATAATATGAGTTAGATTGATAATAGTAAGTGTAATAAGTATAGTAATTGTCGTTCTGTCGATGATATAAGTATAATATGGCTAATAATATGAGTTAGATTGATAACAATAAGAGTAATGAGTATAGTAATTGTCGTTCTATCGACCGTATAAGCATAATATGGCTAATAATATGAGTTAGATTTATAATAATAAGAGGAATTGGTATAGTAATTGTCGTTCTATCGATCATATAAGCATAATATGGCTAATAATATGAGTTAGATTGATAATAGTAAGTGTAATAAGTATAGTAATTGTCGTTCTGTCGATGATATATGTATAATATGGCCAATAATATGAGTTAGATTGATAACAATAAGAGTAATGAGTATAGTAATTGTCGTTCTATCGACCGTATAAGCATAATATGGCTAATAATATGAGTTAGATTTATAATAATAAGAGGAATTGGTATAGTAATTGTCGTACTATCGATCATATAAGCATAATACGGCAAATAATATGAGTTACATTTATAATAGTAAGAGTAGTAAGTATAGTAATTGTCGTTCTATCGATCATATAAGCATAGTATGGCTAATAATATGAGTTAGATTGATAATAATAAGAGTAATAAGTATAGTAATTGTCGTTCTATCGGTCATATAACCATAATATGGCTAATAATGTGAGTTAGATTGATAATAGTGAGTGTAATAAATATAGTAATTGTCGTTCTATCGATCATATAAGCATAATATGGCTAACAATATGAGTTAGATTGATAATAATGAGTGTAATAAGTATTGTAATTGTCGTTATATCGATCATATAAGCATAATATGGCTAATAGTATGAGTTAGATTGATAATAATAAGAGTAATGAGTATAGTAATTGTCGTTCTATCGATCATATCTGCATAATATGGTTAATAATATGAGTTAGATCGATAATGATAAGAGTAATAAGTACAGTAATTGTCGTTCTATCGATCATATAAGCATAATATGGCTAATAATATGAGTTAGATTGATAATAGTAAGTGTAATAAGTATAATAATTGTCGTTCTGTCGATGATATAAGTATAATATGGCTAATAATATGGGTTAGATTGATAACAATAAGAGTAATGAGTATAGTAATTGTCGTTCTATCGATCATATCTGCATAGTATGGTTAATAATATGAGTTAGATTGATAATAATAAGAGTAATAAGTATTGTAATTGTCGTTCTATCGATCATATAAGCATAATATGGCTAATAATATGAGTTAGGTTGATAATAATAAGAGTAATAAGTATCGTAGATGTCGTGCTATCGATCATATCTGCATAATATGGTTAATAATATGAGTTAGATCGATAATGATAAGAGTAATAAGTACAGTAATTGTCGTTCTATCGATCATATAAGCATAATATGGCTAATAATATGAGTTAGATTGATAATAGTAAGTGTAATAAGTATAGTAATTGTCGTTCTGTCGATGATATAAGTATAATATGGCTAATAATATGAGTTAGATTGATAACAATAAGAGTAATGAGTATAGTAATTGTCGTTCTATCGACCGTATAAGCATAATATGGCTAATAATATGAGTTAGATTTATAATAATAAGAGGAATTGGTATAGTAATTGTCGTACTATCGATCATATAAGCATAATACGGCTAATAATATGAGTTACATTTATAATAGTAAGAGTAGTAAGTATAGTAATTGTCGTTCTATCGATCATATAAGCATAGTATGGCTAATAATATGAGTTAGATTGATAATAATAAGAGTAATAAGTATAGTAATTGTCGTTCTATCGGTCATATAACCATAATATGGCTAATAATGTGAGTTAGATTGATAATAGTGAGTGTAATAAATATAGTAATTGTCGTTCTATCGATCATATAAGCATAATATGGCTAACAATATGAGTTAGATTGATAATAATGAGTGTAATAAGTATAGTAGTTGTCGTTATATCGATCATATAAGCATAATATGGCTAATAGTATGAGTTAGATTGATAATAATAAGAGTAATGAGTATAGTAATTGTCGTTCTATCGATCATATCTGCATAATATGGTTAATAATATGAGTTAGATTGATAATAGTGAGTGCAATAAATATAGTAATTGTCGTTCTATCGATCATATAAGCACAATATGGCTAATAATATGAGTTAGTTTGATAATAATAAGAGTAATAAGTATATTAATTGTCGTTCTATCGATCATTTAAGCATAATATGGCTAATAATATGAGTTAGATTGATAATAATCATAGTAATAAGTATAGTAATTGTCGTTCTATCGATCATATCTGCATAGTATGGTTAATAATATGAGTTAGATTGATAATAATAAGAGTAATAAGTATTGTAATTGTCGTTATATCGATCATATAAGCATAATATGGCTAATAGTATGAGTTAGATTGATAATAATAAGAGTAATGAGTATAGTAATTGTCGTTCTATCGATCATATCTGCATAATATGGTTAATAATATGAGTTAGATTGATAATAATAAGAGCAATGAGTATAGTAATTGTCGTACTATCGATCATATGAGCATAATATGGCTAATAATATGAGTTAGATTGATAATAATAAGAGTAGTGAGTATAGTAATTGTAGTTCTATCGATCATATCTGCATAATATGGTTAATAATATGAGTTAGATTGATAATGGTAAGAGTAATAAGTATCAATTGTCGTTCTATCGATCATATCTGCATAATATGGTTAATAATATGAGTTAGATTGATAATGGTGAGTGTAATAAGTATAGTAAATGTCGTTCTATCGATCATATAAGCATAATATGGGTAATAATATGAGATAGATTGATAATAATAAGAGTAGTGAGTATAGTAATTGTAGTTCTATCGATCATATCTGCATAATATGGTTAATAATATGAGTTAGATTGATAATAATAAGAGTAATAAGTATGGTAATTGTCGTTCTATCGATCATATCTGCATAATATGGTTAATAATATGAGTTAGATTGATAATAATGAGTGTAATAAGTATAGTAAATGTCGTTCTATCGATCATATAAGCATAATATGGCTAACAATATGGGTTAGGTTGATAATAATAAGAGTAATAAGTATAGTAGATGTCGTGCTATCGATCATATCTGCATAATATGGTTAATAATATGAGTTAGATCGATAATGATAAGAGTAATAAGTACAGTAATTGTCGTTCTATCGATCATATAAGCATAATATGGCTAATAATATGAGTTAGATTGATAATAGTAAGTGTAATAAGTATAATAATTGTCGTTCTGTCGATGATATAAGTATAATATGGCTAATAATATGAGTTAGATTGATAATAATAAGAGTAATGAGTATAGTAATTGTCGTTCTATCGATCATATCTGCATAATATGGTTAATAATATGAGTTAGATTGATAATAATAAGAGTAATAAGTGTAGTAATTGTCGTTATATCGATCATATAACGATAATATGGCTAATAGCATGAGTTAGATTGATAATAATAAGAGTAATGAGTATAGTAATTGTCGTTCTATCGATCATATCTGCATAATATGGTTAATAATATGAGTTAGATTGATAACAGTGAGTGTAATAAATATAGTAATTGTCGTTCTATCGCTCATATAAACACAATATGGCTAATAATATGAGTTAGATTGATAATAATAAGAGTAATAAGTATAGTAATTGTCGTTCTATCGATCATATAAGCATAATATGGCTAATAATATGAGTTAGATTGATAATACTAAGAGTAGTGAGTATAGTAATTGTTGTTCTATCGATCATATAAGCATAATAAGGCTAATAATATGAGTTAGATTGATAATAATAAGAGTAATGAGTATAGTAATTGTAGTTCCATCGATCATATAAGCATAATATGGCTAATAATATGAGTTAGATTGATAATACTAAGAGTAGTGAGTATAGTAATTCTCGTTCTATCGATCATATAAGCATAATATGGCTAATAATATGAGTTAGATTGATAATACTAAGAGTAGTGAGTATAGTAATTGTCGTTCTATCGATCATATAAGCATAATATGGCTAATAATATTAGTTAGATTGATAATAATAAGAGTAGTAAGTATAGTATTTGTCGTTCTATCGATCATATAAGCATAATATGGCTAATAATACGAGTTAGATTGATAGTAATAAGAGTAATAAGTATAGTAATTGTCGTTCTATCGATCATTTAACCATAATATGGCTAATAATATGAGTTAGATTGATAATAATAAGAGTAATAAGTATAGTAATTGTCGTTCTATCGATAATATAAGCATAATATGGCTAATAATATGAGTTAGATTGATAATACTAAGGGTAGTGAGTATAGTAATTCTCGTTCTATCGATCATATAAGCATTATATGGCTAATAATATGAGTTGGATTGATAATAATAAGAGTAATAAGTATAGTAATTGTCGTTCTATCGATCATATAAGCGTAATATGGCTAATAATATGAGTTAGATTGATAATACTAAGAGTAGTGAGTATAGTAATTGTCGTTCTATCGATCATATACGCATAATATGGCTAATAATATGAGTTAGGTTGATAATAATAAGAGTAATGAGTATAGTAATTGTAGTTCTATCGATCATATCTGCATAATATGGTTAATAATATGAGTTAGAATGATAATAATAAGAGTAATAAGTATAGTAATTGTCGTTCTATCGATCATATAAGCACAATATGGTTAATAATATGAGTTAGATTGATAATAATAAGAGTAATAAGTATAGTAATTGTCGTTCTATCGATCATATCTGCATAATATGGTTAATAATATGAGTTAGATTGATAATAATAAGAGTAATAAGTATAGTAATTGTCGTTATATCGATCATATAACCATAATATGGCTAATAGCATGAGTTAGATTGATAATAATAAGAGTAATGAGTATAGTAATTGTCGTTCTATCGATCATATCTGCATAATATGGTTAATAATATGAGTTAGATTGATAATAGTGAGTGTAATAAATATAGTAATTGTCGTTCTATCGCTCATGTAATCACAATATGGCTAATAATATGAGTTAGATTGATAATAATAAGAGTAATAAGTATAGTAATTGTTCTATCGCTTATATAAGCATAATATGGCTAATAATATGAATTAGATTGATAATAATAAGTGTAATAAGTATAGTAATTGTCGTTCTATGGATCATATAAGCATAATATGGCTAATAATATGAGTTAGAATGATAATAATAAGAGTAATAAGTATAGTAATTGTCGTTCTATCGATCATATCTGCATAATATGGTTAATAATGTGAGTTAGATTGATAATAGTGAGTATAATAAGTATAGTGAATGTCGTTCTATCGATCATATCAGCATAATATGGGTAATAATATGAGTTGGATTGATAATAATAAGAGTAATGAGTATAGTAATTGTAGTTCTATCGATCACATAAGCATAATATGGCTAATAGTATGAGTTAGATTGATAATAATAAGAGTAGTAAGTATAGTAATTTTCGTTCTATCGATAATATAAGCATAATATGGCTAATAATATGAGTTAGATTGATAATACTAAGAGTAGTGAGTATAGTAATTCTCGTTCTATCGATCATATAAGCATAATATGGCTAATAATATGAGTTAGATTGATAATACTAAGAGTAGTGAGTATAGTAATTGTCGTTCTATCGATCATATAAGCATAATAAGACTAATAATATGAGTTCGAGTGATAATACTAAGAGTAGTGAGTATAGTAATTCTCGTTCTATCGATCATATAAGCATAATATGGCTAAT
>NW_027474599.1:0-34843 GCF_050947335.1 Megachile rotundata
AGAGCAATAAGTATAGTAATTGTCGTTCTATCGATCATTTAAGCATAATATGGCTAATAATATGAGTTAGGTTGATAAAAATAAGAATAATAAGTATAGTAATTGTCGTTCTATCGATCATATAAGCATAATATGGCTAATAATATGAGTTAGGTTGATAATAATAGGAGTAATAAGTATAGTATATGTCGTGCTATCGATCATATCTGCATAATATGCTTAATAATATGAGTTAGATTGATAACAATAAGAGTAATAAGTACAGTAATTGTCGTTCTATCGATAATATAAGCATAATATGGCTAATAATATGAGTTATATCGATAATGATATGAGTAATAAGTACAGTAATTGTCGTTCTATCGATCATATAAGCATAATATGGCTAATAATATGAGTTAGATTGATAATAGTATGAGTAATAGGTATAGTAATTGTCGTTCTATCGATCATATAAGCATAATATGGCTAATAATATGAGTTAGATTGATAATAGTAAGTGTAATAAGTACAGTAATTGTCGTTCTGTCGATCATATAAGCATAATATGGCTAATAATATGAGTTAGATTGACAATAATAAGAGTAATGGGTATAGTAATTGTAGTTCTATCGATCATATCTGCATAATATGGTTAATAATATGAGTTAGATTCATAATAATAAGAGTAATAAGTATAGTAATTGTCGTTGTATCGATCATTTAAGCATAATATGGCTAATAATATGAGTTAGATTGATAATAATGAGAGTAATAAGTATAGTCATTGTCGTTCTATCGATCATATAAGCATAATATGGCTAATAATATGAGTTAGATCGATAATGGTAAGAGTAGTAAGTACAGTAATTGTCGTTCTATCGATCATATAAGCATAATATGGCTAATAATATGAGTTAGATTGATAATAATAAGAGTAATGGGTATAGTAATTGTAGTTCTATCGATCATATCTGCATAATATGGTTAATAATATGAGTTAGATTCATAATAATAAGAGTAATAAGTATAGTAATTGTCCTTCTAACGATCATTTAAGCATAATATGGCTAATAATATGAGTTAGGTTGATAAAAATAAGAATAATAAGTATAGTAATTGTCGTTCTGTCGATCATATAAGCATAATATGGCTAATAATATGAGTTAGATTGATAATAATGAGAGTAATAAGTATAGTAATTGTCGTTCTATCGATCATTTAAGCATAATACGGCTAATAATATGAGTTAGGTTGATAATAATAAGAGTAATAAGTATAGTAAATGTCGTGCTATCGATCATATCTGCATAATATTGTTAATAATATGAGTTAGATTGATAATAGTGAGTGTAATAAGTATAGTAATTGTCGTTCTATCGATCATATCTGCATAATATGGCTAATAATATGAGTTAGATTGATAATAATAAGAGTAATAAGTATAGTAATTGTCGTTTTATCGATCATATAAGCATAATATGGCTAATAATATGAGTTAGATTGATAATAGTAAGTGTAATAAGTACAGTAATTGTCGTTCTGTCGATCATATAAGCATAATATGGCTAATAATATGAGTTAGATTGATAATAATAAGAGTAGTGAGTATAGTAATTGTCGTTCTATCGATCATATAAGCATAATATGGCTAATAATATGAGTTAGATTGATAATAATAAGAGTAATAAGTATAGTAATTGTCGTTCTATCGATCATATCTGCATAATATGGCTAATAATATGAGTTAGATCGATAATGGTAAGAGTAGTAAGTACAGTAATTGTCGTTCTATCGATCATATAAGCATAATATGGCTAATAATATGAGTTAGATTGATAATAATAAGAGTAATGGGTATAGTAATTGTAGTTCTATCGATCATATCTGCATAATATGGTTAATAATATGAGTTAGATTGATAATAGTGAGTGTAATAAGTATAGTAATTGTCGTTCTATCGATCATATCTACATAATATGGCTAATAATATGAGTTAGATTGATAATAATAAGAGTAATAAGTATAGTAATTGTCGTTCTATCGATCATATAAGCATAATATGGCTAATAATATGAGTTAGATCGATAATGATATGAGTAATAAGTATAGTAATTGTCGTTCTATCGATCATATCTGCATAATATGGTTAATAATATGAGTTAGATTCATAATAATAAGAGCAATAAGTATAGTAATTGTCGTTCTATCGATCATTTAAGCATAATATGGCTAATAATATGAGTTAGGTTGATAAAAATAAGAATAATAAGTATAGTAATTGTCGTTCTATCGATCATATAAGCATAATATGGCTAATAATATGAGTTAGGTTGATAATAATAGGAGTAATAAGTATAGTATATGTCGTGCTATCGATCATATCTGCATAATATGCTTAATAATATGAGTTAGATTGATAACAATAAGAGTAATAAGTACAGTAATTGTCGTTCTATCGATAATATAAGCATAATATGGCTAATAATATGAGTTATATCGATAATGATATGAGTAATAAGTACAGTAATTGTCGTTCTATCGATCATATAAGCATAATATGGCTAATAATATGAGTTAGATTGATAATAGTATGAGTAATAGGTATAGTAATTGTCGTTCTATCGATCATATAAGCATAATATGGCTAATAATATGAGTTAGATTGATAATAGTAAGTGTAATAAGTACAGTAATTGTCGTTCTGTCGATCATATAAGCATAATATGGCTAATAATATGAGTTAGATTGATAATAATAAGAGTAATAAGTATAGTAATTGTCGTTCTATCGATCATTTAAGCATAATATGGCTAGTAATATGAGTTAGATTGATAATAATAAGAGTAATAAGTATAGTAATTGTCGTTCTATCGATCATTTAAGCATAATATGGCTAATAATATGAGTTAGGTAGACAAAAATAAGAATAGTAAGTATAGTAATTGTCGTTCTATCGATCATACAAGCATAATATGGTTAATAATATGAGTTAGATTGATAATAATAAGAGTAATAAGTATAGTAATTATCGTTCTATCGATCATACAAGCATAATATGGTTAATAATATGAGTTAAATTGATAATAATAAGAGTAATAAGTATAGTAATTGTCGTTCTATCGATCATATAAGCATAATATGGTTAATAATATGAGTTAGATTGATAACAATAAGAGTAATAAGTACAGTAATTGTCGTTCTATCGATAATATAAGCATAATATGGCTAATAACATGAGTTAGATCGATAATGATATGAGTAATAAGTACAGTAATTGTCGTTCTATCGATCATTTAAGCATAATATGGCTAGTAATATGAGTTAGATTGATAATAATAAGAGTAATAAGTATAGTAATTGTCGTTCTATCGATCATTTAGGCATAATATGGCTAATAATATGAGTTAGGTAGATAAAAATAAGAATAATAAGTATAGTAATTGTCGTTCTATCGATCATACAAGCATAATATGGTTAATAATATGAGTTAGATTGATAATAATAAGAGTAATAAGTATAGTAATTGTCGTTCTATCGATCATATAAGCATAATATGGCTAATAATATGAGTAAGATTGATGATAATAATAGTAATAAGTGTAGTAATTGTCGTTCTATCGATCATATCTGCATAATATGGCTAATAATATGAGTTAGATTGATAACAATAAGAGTAATAAGTACAGTAATTGTCGTTCTATCGATAATATAAGCATAATATGGCTAATAATATGAGTTAGATCGATAATGATATGAGTAATAAGTACAGTAATTGTCGTTCTATCGATTATTTAAGCATAATATGGCTAGTAATATGAGTTAGATTGATAATAATAAGAGTAATAAGTATAGCAATTGTCGTTCTATCGATCATTTAGGCATAATATGGCTAATAATATGAGTTAGGTAGATAAAAATAAGAATAATAAGTATAGTAAATGTCGTGCTATCGATCATATCTGCATAATATTGTTAATAATATGAGTTAGATTGATAATAGTGAGTGTAATAAGTATAGTAATTGTCGTTCTATCGATCATATCTGCATAATATGGCTAATAATATGAGTTAGATTGATAATAATAAGAGTAATAAGTATAGTAATTGTCGTTCTATCGATCATATAAGCATAATATGGCTAATAATATGAGTTAGATTGATAATAGTAAGTGTAATAAGTACAGTAATTGTCGTTCTGTCGATCATATAAGCATAATATGGCTAATAATATGAGTTAGGTTGATAATAGTAAGAGTAGTGAGTATAGTAATTGTCGTTCTATCGATCATATATGCATAATATGGCTAATAATATGAGTTAGATTGATAATAATAACAGTAATAAGTACATTAATTGTCGTTCTATCGATAATATAAGCATAATATGGCTAATAATATGAGTTAGATTGATAATAATAAGAGTAATAGGTATAGTGATTGTCGTTCTATCGATCAAATTAGCATAATATGGTTAATAATATGAGTTAGATTGATAACAGTGTGTGTAATAAGTATAGTAATTGTCGTTCTGTCGATCATATAAGCATAATATGGCTAATAATATGAGTTAGGTCGATAATGATATGAGTAATAAGTATAGTAATTGTCGTTCTATCGATCATATCTGCATAATATGGTTAATAATATGAGTTAGATTCATAATAATAAGAGCAATAAGTGTAGTAATTGTCGTTCTATCGATCATTTAAGCATAATATGGCTAATAATATGAGTTAGGTTGATAAAAATAAGAATAATAAGTATAGTAATTGTCGTTCTATCGATCATATAAGCATAATATGGCTAATAATATGAGTTAGGTTGATAATGATAAGAGTAATAAGTATAGTAAATGTCGTGCTATCGATCATATCTGCATAATATGGTTAATAATATGAGTTAGATTAATAATAGTGAGTGGAATAAGTATAGTAATTGTCGTTCTATCGATCATATTAGCATAATATGGTTAATAATATGAGTTAGATTAATAATAATAAGAGTAATAAGTACAGTAATTGTCGTTCTATCGATCATATAAGCATAATATGGTTAATGATATGAGTTAGATTGATAACAATAAGAGTAATAAGTATAGTAACTGTCGTTCTATCGATCATATAAGCATAATATGGCTAATAATATGAGTTAGATTGACAATAATAAGAGTAATGGGTATAGTAATTGTAGTTCTATCGATCATATCTGCATAATATGGTTAATAATATGAGTTAGATTCATAATAATAAGAGTAATAAGTATAGTAATTGTCGTTCTATCGATCATTTAAGCATAATATGGCTAATAATATGAGTTAGATTGATAATAATGAGAGTAATAAGTATAGTAATTGTCGTTCTATCGATCATATAAGCATAATATGGCTAATAATATGAGTTAGATCGATAATGGTAAGAGTAGTAAGTACAGTAATTGTCGTTCTATCGATCATATAAGTATAATATGGCTAATAATATGAGTTAGATTGATAATAATAAGAGTAATGGGTATAGTAATTGTAGTTCTATCGATCATATCTGCATAATATGGTTAATAATATGAGTTAGATTCATAATAATAAGAGTAATAAGTATAGTAATTGTCCTTCTATCGATCATTTAAGCATAATATGGCTAATAATATGAGTTAGGTTGATAAAAATAAGAGTAATAAGTATAGCAATTGTCGTTCTATCGATCATTTAGGCATAATATGGCTAATAATATGAGTTAGGTAGATAAAAATAAGAATAATAAGTATAGTAAATGTCGTGCTATCGATCATATCTGCATAATATTGTTAATAATATGAGTTAGATTGATAATAGTGAGTGTAATAAGTATAGTAATTGTCGTTCTATCGATCATATCTGCATAATATGGCTAATAATATGAGTTAGATTGATAATAATAAGAGTAATAAGTATAGTAATTGTCGTTCTATCGATCATATAAGCATAATATGGCTAATAATATGAGTTAGATTGATAATAGTAAGTGTAATAAGTACAGTAATTGTCGTTCTGTCGATCATATAAGCATAATATGGCTAATAATATGAGTTAGGTTGATAATAGTAAGAGTAGTGAGTATAGTAATTGTCGTTCTATCGATCATATATGCATAATATGGCTAATAATATGAGTTAGATTTATAATAATAAGAGTAATAAGTATGGTAATTGTCGTTCTATCGATCATATAAGCATAATATGGCTAATAATATGAGTTAGATTGATAATAGTAAGTGTAATAAGTACAGTAATTGTCGTTCTGTCGATCATATAAGCATAATATGGCTAATAATATGAGTTAGATTGATAATAATAAGAGTAGTGAGTATAGTAATTGTCGTTCTATCGATCATATAAGCATAATATGGCTAATAATATGAGTTAGATTGATAATAATAAGAGTAATAAGTACATTAATTGTCGTTCTATCGATAATATTAGCATAATATGGCTAATAATATGAGTTAGGTTGATAATAATAAGAGTAATAAGTATAGTAAATGTCGTGCTATCGATCATATCTGCATAATATGGTTAATAATATGAGTTAGATTGATAATAATAATAGTAATAAGTATAGTAATTGTCGTTCTATCGATCATTTAAGCATAATATCGCTAATAATATGAGTTAGATTGATAATAATAACAGTAATAAGTACAGTAATTGTCGCTCTATCGATAATATAAGCATAATATGGCTAATAATATGAGTTAGATCGATAATGATAAGAGTAATAAGTACAGTAATTGTCGTTCTATCGATCATATATGCATAATATAGCTAATAATATGAGTAAGATTGATAATAATAATTGTAATAAGTATAGTAATTGTCGTTCTATCGATCATTTAAGCATAATATGGCTAATAATATGAGTTAAATTGATAATAGTAACAGTAATAAGTACAGTAATTGTCGTTCTATCGATAATATAAGCATAATTTGGCTAATAGTATGAGTTAGATCGATAATAATAAGAGTAGTGAGTACAGTAATTGTCGTTCTATCGATCATATAAGCATAATATGGCTAAGAATATGAGTTAGATTGATAATAATAAGAGTAATGAGTATAGTAATTGTAGTTCTATCGATCATATAAGCATAATATGGCTAATAATATGAGTTAGATTGATAATAATAAGAGTAATGAGTATAGTAATTGTAGTTCTATCGATCATATCTGCATAATATGGTTAGTAATATGAGTCAGATTCATAATAATAAGAGTAATAAGTAGAGTAATTGTCGTTCTATCGATCATTTAAGCATAATACGGCTAATAATATGAGTTAGATTGATAATAATAAGAGTAATAGGTATAGTGATTGTCGTTCTATCGATCAAATTAGCATAATATGGTTAATAATATGAGTTAGATAGATAACAGTGTGTGTAATAAGTATAGTAATTGTCCTTCTGTCGATCATATAAGCATAATATGGCTAATAATATGAGTTAGATCGATAATGATATGAGTAATAAGTATAGTAATTGTCGTTCTATCGATCATATCTGCATAATATGGTTAATAATATGAGTTAGATTCATAATAATAAGAGCAATAAGTATAGTAATTGTCGTTCTATCGATCATTTAAGCATAATATGGCTAATAATATGATTTAGGTTGATAAAAATAAGAATAATAAGTATAGTAATTGTCGTTCTATCGATCATATAAGCATAATATGGCTAATAATATGAGTTAGGTTGATAATAATAGGAGTAATAAGTATAGTAAATGTCGTGCTATCGACCATATCTGCATAATATGGTTAATAATATGAGTTAGATTAATAAAAGTGAGTGTAATAAGTATAGTAATTGTCGTTCTATCGATCATATTAGCATAATATGGTTAATAATATGAGTTAGATTAATAATAATAAGAGTAACAAGTACAGTAATTGTCGTTCTATCGATCATATAAGCATAATATGGTTAATAATATGAGTTAGATTGATAACAATAAGAGTAATAAGTATAGTAACTGTCGTTCTATCGATCATATAAGCATAATATGGCTAATAATATGAGTTAGATTGACAATAATAAGAGTAATGGGTATAGTAATTGTAGTTCTATCGATCATATCTGCATAATATGGTTAATAATATGAGTTAGATTCATAATAATAAGAGTAATAAGTATAGTAATTGTCGTTCTATCGATCATTTAAGCATAATATGGCTAATAATATGAGTTAGATTGATAATAATGAGAGTAATAAGTATAGTAATTGTCGTTCTATCGATCATATAAGCATAATATGGCTAATAATATGAGTTAGATCGATAATGGTAAGAGTAGTAAGTACAGTAATTGTCGTTCTATCGATCATATAAGCATAATATGGCTAATAATATGAGTTAGATTGATAATAATAAGAGTAATGGGTATAGTAATTGTAGTTCTATCGATCATATCTGCATAATATGGTTAATAATATGAGTTAGATTCATAATAATAAGAGTAATAAGTATAGTAATTGTCCTTCTATCGATCATTTAAGCATAATATGGCTAATAATATGAGTTAGGTTGATAAAAATAAGAATAATAAGTATAGTAATTGTCGTTCTGTCGATCATATAAGCATAATATGGCTAATAATATGAGTTGGATTGATAATAATGAGAGTAATAAGTATAGTAATTGTCGTTCTATCGATCATTTAAGCATAATACGGCTAATAATATGAGTTAGGTTGATAATAATAAGAGTAATAAGTATAGTAAATGTCGTGCTATCGATCATATCTGCATAATATTGTTTATAATATGAGTTAGATTGATAATAGTGAGTGTAATAAGTATAGTAATTGTCGTTCTATCGATCATATCTGCATAATATGGCTAATAATATGAGTTAGATTGATAATAATAAGAGTAATAAGTATAGTAATTGTCGTTCTATCGATCATATAAGCATAATATGGCTAATAATATGAGTTAGATTGATAATAGTAAGTGTAATAAGTACAGTAATTGTCGTTCTGTCGATCATATAAGCATAATATGGCTAATAATATGAGTTGGATTGATAATAATAAGAGTAATAAGTATAGTAATTGTCGTTCTATCGATCATATAAGCATAATATGGCTAATAATATGAGTTAGATCGATAATGATAAGAGTAATAAGTACAGTAATTGTCGTTCTATCGATCATATAAGCATAATATGGCTAATAATATGAGTTAGATTGATAATAAGAGTAATGAGTATAGTAATCGTAGTTCTATTGATTGTATCTGCATAATATGCTTAATAATATGAGTTAGATTTATAATAATAAGAGTAATAAGTATAGTAATTGTCGTTCTATCGATCATTTAAGCATAATATGGCTAATAATATGAGTTAGGTTGATAATAGTAAGAGTAGTGAGTATAGTAATTGTCGTTCTATCGATCATATATGCATAATATGGCTAATAATATGAGTTAGATTGATAATAATAACAGTAATAAGTACATTAATTGTCGTTCTATCGATAATATAAGCATAATATGGCTAATAATATGAGTTAGGTTGATAATAATAAGAGTAATAAGTATAGTAAATGTCGTGCTATCGATCATATCTGCATAATATGGTTAATAATATGAGTTAGATTGATAATAATAATAGTAATAAGTATAGTAATTGTCGTTCTATCGATCATTTAAGCATAATATGGCTAATAATATGAGTTAGATTGATAATAATAACAGTAATAAGTACAGTAATTGTCGCTCTATCGATAATATAAGCATAATATGGCTAATAATATGAGTTAGATCGATAATGATAAGAGTAATAAGTACAGTAATTGTCGTTCTATCGATCATATATGCATAATATAGCTAATAGTATGAGTAAGATTGATAATAATAATAGTAATAAGTATAGTAATTGTCGTTCTATCGATCATTTAAGCATAATATGGCTAATAATATGAGTTAAATTGATAATAATAACAGTAATAAGTACAGTAATTGTCGTTCTATCGATAATATAAGCATAATTTGGCTAATAGTATGAGTTAGATCGATAATAATAAGAGTAGTGAGTACAGTAATTGTCGTTCTATCGATCATATAAGCATAATATGGCTAAGAATATGAGATAGATTGATAATAATAAGAGTAATAAGTATAGTAATTGTCGTTCTATCGATCATTTAAGCATAATATGGCTAATAATATGAGTTAGGTTGATAAAAATAAGAATAATAAGTATAGTAATTGTCGTTCTGTCGACCATATAAGCATAATATGGCTAATAATATGAGTTAGGTTGATAATAATAGGAGCAATAAGTATAGTAAATGTCGTGCTATCGATCATATCTGCATAATATGGTTAATAATATGAGTTAGATTGATAACAATAAGAGTAATAAGTACAGTAATTGTCGTTCTATCGATAATATAAGCATAATATGGCTAATAATATGAGTTAGATCGATAATGATATGAGTAATAAGTACAGTAATTGTCGTTCTATCGATCATATAAGCATAATATGGCTAATAATATGAGTTAGATTGATAATAGTATGAGTAATAGGTATAGTAATTGTCGTTCTATCGATCATATAAGCATAATATGGCTAATAATATGAGTTAGATTGATAATAGTAAGTGTAATAAGTACAGTAATTGTCGTTCTGTCGATCATATAAGCATAATATGGCTAATAATATGAGTTAGATTGATAATAATAAGAGTAGTGAGTATAGTAATTGTCGTTCTATCGATCATATAAGCATAATATGGCTAATAATATAAGTTAGATTGATAATAATAAGAGTAATAAGTATAGTAATTGTCGTTCTATCGATCATTTAAGCATAATATGGCTAGTAATATGAGTTAGATTGATAATAATAAGAGTAATAGGTATAGTTATTGTCGTTCTATCGATCATTTAAGCAAAATATGGCTAATAATATGAGTTAGATTGATAATAATAACAGTAATAAGTACAGTAATTGTCGCTCTATCGATAATATAAGCATAATATGGCTAATAATATGAGTTAGATCGATAATGATAAGAGTAATAAGTACAGTAATTGTCGTTCTATCGATCATATATGCATAATATAGCTAATAATATGAGTAAGATTGATAATAATAATAGTAATAAGTATAGTAATTGTCGTTCTATCGATCATTTAAGCATAATATGGCTAATAATATGAGTTAAATTGATAATAATAACAGTAATAAGTACAGTAATTGTCGTTCTATCGATAATATAAGCATAATTTGGCTAATAGTATGAGTTAGATCGATAATAATAAGAGTAGTGAGTACAGTAATTGTCGTTCTATCGATCATATAAGCATAATATGGCTAAGAATATGAGATAGATTGATAATAATAAGAGTAATAAGTATAGTAATTGTCGTTCTATCGATCATTTAAGCATAATATGGCTAATAATATGAGTTAGGTTGATAAAAATAAGAATAATAAGTATAGTAATTGTCGTTCTGTCGACCATATAAGCATAATATGGCTAATAATATGAGTTAGGTTGATAATAATAGGAGCAATAAGTATAGTAAATGTCGTGCTATCGATCATATCTGCATAATATGGTTAATAATATGAGTTAGATTGATAACAATAAGAGTAATAAGTACAGTAATTGTCGTTCTATCGATAATATAAGCATAATATGGCTAATAATATGAGTTAGATCGATAATGATATGAGTAATAAGTACAGTAATTGTCGTTCTATCGATCATATAAGCATAATATGGCTAATAATATGAGTTAGATTGATAATAGTATGAGTAATAGGTATAGTAATTGTCGTTCTATCGATCATATAAGCATAATATGGCTAATAATATGAGTTAGATTGATAATAGTAAGTGTAATAAGTACAGTAATTGTCGTTCTGTCGATCATATAAGCATAATATGGCTAATAATATGAGTTAGATTGATAATAATAAGAGTAGTGAGTATAGTAATTGTCGTTCTATCGATCATATAAGCATAATATGGCTAATAATATGAGTTAGATTGATAATAATAAGAGTAATAAGTATAGTAATTGTCGTTCTATCGATCATTTAAGCATAATATGGCTAGTAATATGAGTTAGATTGATAATAATAAGAGTAATAGGTATAGTTATTGTCGTTCTATCGATCATTTAAGCATAATATGGCTAATAATATGAGTTAGATTGATAATAATAACAGTAATAAGTACAGTAATTGTCGCTCTATCGATAATATAAGCATAATATGGCTAATAATATGAGTTAGATCGATAATGATAAGAGTAATAAGTACAGTAATTGTCGTTCTATCGATCATATATGCATAATATAGCTAATAATATGAGTAAGATTGATAATAATAATAGTAATAAGTATAGTAATTGTCGTTCTATCGATCATTTAAGCATAATATGGCTAATAATATGAGTTAAATTGATAATAATAACAGTAATAAGTACAGTAATTGTCGTTCTATCGATAATATAAGCATAATTTGGCTAATAGTATGAGTTAGATCGATAATAATAAGAGTAGTGAGTACAGTAATTGTCGTTCTATCGATCATATAAGCATAATATGGCTAAGAATATGAGATAGATTGATAATAATAAGAGTAATAAGTATAGTAATTGTCGTTCTATCGATCATTTAAGCATAATATGGCTAATAATATGAGTTAGGTTGATAAAAATAAGAATAATAAGTATAGTAATTGTCGTTCTGTCGACCATATAAGCATAATATGGCTAATAATATGAGTTAGGTTGATAATAATAGGAGCAATAAGTATAGTAAATGTCGTGCTATCGATCATATCTGCATAATATGGTTAATAATATGAGTTAGATTGATAACAATAAGAGTAATAAGTACAGTAATTGTCGTTCTATCGATAATATAAGCATAATATGGCTAATAATATGAGTTAGATCGATAATGATATGAGTAATAAGTACAGTAATTGTCGTTCTATCGATCATATAAGCATAATATGGCTAATAATATGAGTTAGATTGATAATAGTATGAGTAATAGGTATAGTAATTGTCGTTCTATCGATCATATAAGCATAATATGGCTAATAATATGAGTTAGATTGATAATAGTAAGTGTAATAAGTACAGTAATTGTCGTTCTGTCGATCATATAAGCATAATATGGCTAATAATATGAGTTAGATTGATAATAATAAGAGTAGTGAGTATAGTAATTGTCGTTCTATCGATCATATAAGCATAATATGGCTAATAATATGAGTTAGATTGATAATAATAAGAGTAATAAGTATAGTAATTGTCGTTCTATCGATCATATCTGCATAATATGGCTAATAATATGAGTTAGATCGATAATGGTAAGAGTAGTAAGTACAGTAATTGTCGTTCTATCGATCATATAAGCATAATATGGCTAATAATATGAGTTAGATTGATAATAATAAGAGTAATGGGTATAGTAATTGTAGTTCTATCGATCATATCTGCATAATATGGTTAATAATATGAGTTAGATTGATAATAGTGAGTGTAATAAGTATAGTAATTGTCGTTCTATCGATCATATCTACATAATATGGCTAATAATATGAGTTAGATTGATAATAATAAGAGTAATAAGTATAGTAATTGTCGTTCTATCGATCATATAAGCATAATATGGCTAATAATATGAGTTAGATCGATAATGATATGAGTAATAAGTATAGTAATTGTCGTTCTATCGATCATATCTGCATAATATGGTTAATAATATGAGTTAGATTCATAATAATAAGAGCAATAAGTATAGTAATTGTCGTTCTATCGATCATTTAAGCATAATATGGCTAATAATATGAGTTAGGTTGATAAAAATAAGAATAATAAGTATAGTAATTGTCGTTCTATCGATCATATAAGCATAATATGGCTAATAATATGAGTTAGGTTGATAATAATAGGAGTAATAAGTATAGTATATGTCGTGCTATCGATCATATCTGCATAATATGCTTAATAATATGAGTTAGATTGATAACAATAAGAGTAATAAGTACAGTAATTGTCGTTCTATCGATAATATAAGCATAATATGGCTAATAATATGAGTTATATCGATAATGATATGAGTAATAAGTACAGTAATTGTCGTTCTATCGATCATATAAGCATAATATGGCTAATAATATGAGTTAGATTGATAATAGTATGAGTAATAGGTATAGTAATTGTCGTTCTATCGATCATATAAGCATAATATGGCTAATAATATGAGTTAGATTGATAATAGTAAGTGTAATAAGTACAGTAATTGTCGTTCTGTCGATCATATAAGCATAATATGGCTAATAATATGAGTTAGATTGATAATAATAAGAGTAATAAGTATAGTAATTGTCGTTCTATCGATCATTTAAGCATAATATGGCTAGTAATATGAGTTAGATTGATAATAATAAGAGTAATAAGTATAGTAATTGTCGTTCTATCGATCATTTAGGCATAATATGGCTAATAATATGAGTTAGGTAGATAAAAATAAGAATAATAAGTATAGTAATTGTCGTTCTATCGATCATACAAGCATAATATGGTTAATAATATGAGTTAGATTGATAATAATAAGAGTAATAAGTATAGTAATTGTCGTTCTATCGATCATATAAGCATAATATGGCTAATAATATGAGTAAGATTGATAATAATAATAGTAATAAGTGTAGTAATTGTCGTTCTATCGATCATATCTGCATAATATGGCTAATAATATGAGTTAGATTGATAATAATAAGAGTAATAAGTATAGTAAATGTCGTGCTATCGATCATATCTGCATAATATTGTTAATAATATGAGTTAGATTGATAATAGTGAGTGTAATAAGTATAGTAATTGTCGTTCTATCGATCATATCTGCATAATATGGCTAATAATATGAGTTAGATTGATAATAATAAGAGTAATAAGTATAGTAATTGTCGTTCTATCGATCATATAAGCATAATATGGCTAATAATATGAGTTAGATTGATAATAATAAGAGTAGTGAGTATAGTAATTGTCGTTCTATCGATCATATAAGCATAATATGGCTAATAATATGAGTTAGATTGATAATAATAAGAGTAATAAGTATAGTAATTGTCGTTCTATCAATCATTTAAGCATAATATGGCTAGTAATATGAGTTAGATTGATAATAATAAGAGTAATAAGTATAGTAATTGTCGTTCTATCGATCATCGAAGCATAATATGGCTAATAATATGAGTTAGATTGATAATAATGAGAGTAATAAGTATAGTAATTGTCGTTCTATCGATCATATAAGCATAATATGGCTAATAATATGAGTTAGATCGATAATGGTAAGAGTAGTAAGTACAGTAATTGTCGTTCTATCGATCATATAAGCATAATATGGCTAATAATATGAGTTAGATTGATAATAATAAGAGTAATGGGTATAGTAATTGTAGTTCTATCGATCATATCTGCATAATATGGTTAATAATATGAGTTAGATTCATAATAATAAGAGTAATAAGTATAGTAATTGTCCTTCTATCGATCATTTAAGCATAATATGGCTAATAATATGAGTTAGGTTGATAAAAATAAGAATAATAAGTATAGTAATTGTCGTTCTGTCGATCATATAAGCATAATATGGCTAATAATATGAGTTAGATTGATAATAATGAGAGTAATAAGTATAGTAATTGTCGTTCTATCGATCATTTAATCATAATACGGCTAATAATATGAGTTAGGTTGATAATAATAAGAGTAATAAGTATAGGAAATGTCGTGCTATCGATCATATCTGCATAATATTGTTAATAATATGAGTTAGATTGATAATAGTGAGTGTAATAAGTATAGTAATTGTCGTTCTATCGATCATATCTGCATAATATGGCTAATAATATGAGTTAGATTGATTATAATAAGAGTAATAAGTATAGTAATTGTCGTTCTATCGATCATATAAGCATAATATGGCTAATAATATGAGTTAGATTGATAATAGTAAGTGTAATAAGTACAGTAATTGTCGTTCTGTCGATCATATAAGCATAATATGGCTAATAATATGAGTTAGATTGATAATAATAAGAGTAGTGAGTATAGTAATTGTCGTTCTATCGATCATATAAGCATAATATGGCTAATAATATGAGTTAGATTGATAATAATAAGAGTAATAAGTATAGTAATTGTCGTTCTATCGATCATTTAAGCATAATATGGCTAGTAATATGAGTTAGATTGATAATAATAAGAGTAATAAGTATAGTAATTGTCGTTCTATCGATCATTTAAGCATAATATGGCTAATAATATGAGTTAGGTAGATAAAAATAAGAATAATAAGTATAGTAATTGTCGTTCTATCGATCATACAAGCATAATATGGTTAATAATATGAGTTAGATTGATAATAATAAGAGTAATAAGTATAGTAATTGTCGTTCTATCGATCATATAAGCATAATATGGCTAATAATATGAGTAAGATTGATAATAATAATAGTAATAAGTATAGTAATTGTCGTTCTATCGATCATATCTGCATAATATGGCTAATAATATGAGTTAGATTGATAATAATAAGAGTAATAAGTATAGTAATTGTCGTTCTATCGATCATATAAGCATAATATGGCTAATAATATGAGTTAGATCGATAATGATAAGAGTAATAAGTACAGTAATTGTCGTTCTATCGATCATATAAGCATAATATGGCTAATAATATGAGTTAGATTGATAATAATAAGAGTAATGGGTATAGTAATTGTAGTTCTATCGATCATATCTGCATAATATGGTTAATAATATGAGTTAGATTGATAATAGTGAGTGTAATAAGTATAGTAATTGTCGTTCTATCGATCATATCTACATAATATGGCTAATAATATGAGTTAGATTGATAATAATAAGAGCAATAAGTATAGTAATTGTCGTTCTATCGATCATATAAGCATAATATGGCTAATAATATGAGTTAGATTGATAATAGTATGAGTAATAGGTATAGTAATTGTCGTTCTATCGATCATATAAGCATAATATGGCTAATAATATGAGTTAGATTGATAATAGTAAGTGTAATAAGTACAGTAATTGTCGTTCTGTCGATCATATAAGCATAATATGGCTAATAATATGAGTTAGGTAGATAAAAATAAGAATAATAAGTATAGTAATTGTCGTTCTATCGATCATACAAGCATAATATGGTTAATAATATGAGTTAAATTGATAATAATAAGAGTAATAAGTATAGTAATTGTCGTTCTATCGATCATATAAGCATAATATGGCTAATAATATGAGTAAGATTGATAATAATAATAGTAATAAGTATAGTAATTGTCGTTCTATCGATCATATCTGCATAATATGGCTAATAATATGAGTTAGATTGATAATAATAAGAGTAATAAGTATAGTAATTGTCGTTCTATCGATCATATAAGCATAATATGGCTAATAATATGAGTTAGATCGATAATGATAAGAGTAGTAAGTACAGTAATTGTCGTTCTATCGATCATATAAGCATAATATGGCTAATAATATGAGTTAGATTGATAATAATAAGAGTAATGGGTATAGTAATTGTAGTTCTATCGATCATATCTGCATAATATGGTTAATAATATGAGTTAGATTAATAATAGTGAGTGTAATAAGTATAGTAATTGTCGTTCTATCGATCATATTAGCATAATATGGTTAATAATATGAGTTAGATTAATAATAATAAGAGTAATAAGTACAGTAATTGTCGTTCTATCGATCATATAAGCATAATATGGTTAATAATATGAGTTAGATTGATAACAATAAGAGTAATAAGTACAGTAATTGTCGTTCTATCGATAATATAAGCATAATATGGCTAATAATATGAGTTAGATCGATAATGATATGAGTAATAAGTACAGTAATTGTCGTTCTATCGATCATTTAAGCATAATATGGCTAGTAATATGAGTTAGATTGATAATAATAAGAGTAATAAGTATAGTAATTGTCGTTCTATCGATCATTTAAGCATAATATGGCTAATAATATGAGTTAGATTGATAATAATAAGAGGAATAAGTATAGTAACTGTCGTTCTATCGATCATATAAGCATAATATGGCTAATAATATGAGTTAGATTGACAATAATAAGAGTAATGGGTATAGTAATTGTAGTTCTATCGATCATATCTGCATAATATGGTTAATAATATGAGTTAGATTCATAATAATAAGAGTAATAAGTATAGTAATTGTCGTTGTATCGATCATTTAAGCATAATATGGCTAATAATATGAGTTAGATTGATAATAATGAGAGTAATAAGTATAGTCATTGTCGTTCTATCGATCATATAAGCATAATATGGCTAATAATATGAGTTAGATCGATAATGGTAAGAGTAGTAAGTACAGTAATTGTCGTTCTATCGATCATATAAGCATAATATGGCTAATAATATGAGTTAGATTGATAATAATAAGAGTAATGGGTATAGTAATTGTAGTTCTATCGATCATATCTGCATAATATGGTTAATAATATGAGTTAGATTGATAATAGTGAGTGTAATAAGTATAGTAATTGTCGTTCTATCGATCATATCTGCATAATATGGCTAATAATATGAGTTATATTGATAATAATAAGAGTAATAAGTATAGTAATTGTCGTTCTATCGATCATATAAGCATAATATGGCTAATAATATGAGTTAGATTGATAATAGTAAGTGTAATAAGTACAGTAATTGTCGTTCTGTCGATCATATAAGCATAATATGGCTAATAATATGAGTTAGATTGATAATAATAAGAGTAGTGAGTATAGTAATTGTCGTTCTATCGATCATATAAGCATAATATGGCTAATAATATGAGTTAGATTGATAATAATAAGAGTAATAAGTATAGTAATTGTCGTTCTATCGATCATTTAAGCATAATATGGCTAGTAATATGAGTTAGATTGATAATAATAAGAGTAATAAGTATAGTAATTGTCGTTCTATCGATCATTTAAGCATAATATGGCTAATAATATGAGTTAGGTAGATAAAAATAAGAATAATAAGTATAGTAATTGTCGTTCTATCGATCATACAAGCATAATATGGTTAATAATATGAGTTAGATTGATAATAATAAGAGTAATAAGTCTAGTAATTGTCGTTCTATCGATCATATCTGCATAATATGGTTAATAATATGAGTTAGATTGATAATAATAATAGTAATAAGTATAGTAATTGTCGTTCTATCGATCATATAAGCATAATATGGCTTATAATATGAGTTAGATCGATAATGATAAGAGTAATAAGTACAGTAATTGTCGTTCTATCGATCATTTAAGCATAATATGCCTAGTAATATGAGTTAGATTGATAATAGTGAGTGTAATAAGTATAGTAATTGTCGTTCTATCGATCATATCTGCATAATATGGCTAATAATATGAGTTAGATTGATAATAATAAGAGTAATAAGTATAGTAATTGTCGTTCTATCGATCATATAAGCATAATATGGCTAATAATATGAGTAAGATTGATAATAATAATAGTAATAAGTGTAGTAATTGTCGTTCTATCGATCATATCTGAATAATATGGCTAATAATATGAGTTAGATTGATAATAATAAGAGTAATAAGTATAGTAAATGTCGTGCTATCGATCATATCTGCATAATATTGTTAATAATATGAGTTAGATTGATAATAGTGAGTGTAATAAGTATAGTAATTGTCGTTCTATCGATCATATCTGCATAATATGGCTAATAATATGAGTTAGATTGATAATAATAAGAGTAATAAGTATAGTAATTGTCGTTCTATCGATCATATAAGCATAATATGGCTAATAATATGAGTTAGATTGATCATAATAAGAGTAGTGAGTATAGTAATTGTCGTTCTATCGATCATATAAGCATAATATGGCTAATAATATGAGTTAGATTGATAATAATAAGAGTAATAAGTATAGTAATTGTCGTTCTATCGATCATTTAAGCATAATATGGCTAGTAATATGAGTTAGATTGATAATAATAAGAGTAATAAGTATAGTAATTGTCGTTCTATCGATCATTTAAGCATAATATGGCTAATAATACGAGTTAGATTGATAATAATGAGAGTAATAAGTATAGTAATTGTCGTTCTATCGATCATATAAGCATAATATGGCTAATAATATGAGTTAGATCGATAATGGTAAGAGTAGTAAGTACAGTAATTGTCGTTCTATCGATCATATAAGCATAATATGGCTAATAATATGAGTTAGATTGATAATAATAAGAGTAATGGGTATAGTAATTGTAGTTCTATCGATCATATCTGCATAATATGGTTAATAATATGAGTTAGATTCATAATAATAAGAGTAATAAGTATAGTAATTGTCCTTCTATCGATCATTTAAGCATAATATGGCTAATAATATGAGTTAGGTTGATAAAAATAAGAATAATAAGTATAGTAATTGTCGTTCTGTCGATCATATAAGCATAATATGGCTAATAATATGAGTTAGATTGATAATAATAAGAGTAATAAGTATAGTAATTGTCGTTCTATCGATCATATAAGCATAATATGGCTAATAATATGAGTAAGATTGATAATAATAATAGTAATAAGTATAGTAATTGTCGTTCTATCGATCATATCTGCATAATATGGCTAATAATATGAGTTAGATTGATAATAATAAGAGTAATAAGTATAGTAATTGTCGTTCTATCGATCATATAAGCATAATATGGCTAATAATATGAGTTAGATCGATAATGATAAGAGTAGTAAGTACAGTAATTGTCGTTCTATCGATCATATAAGCATAATATGGCTAATAATATGAGTTAGATTGATAATAGTAAGTGTAATAAGTACAGTAATTGTCGTTCTGTCGATCATATAAGCATAATATGGCTAATAATATGAGTTAGATTGATAATAATAAGAGTAATAAGTATAGTAAATGTCGTGCTATCGATCATATCTGCATAATATTGTTAATAATATGAGTTAGATTGATAATAGTGAGTGTAATAAGTATAGTAATTGTCGTTCTATCGATCATATCTGCATAATATGGCTAATAATATGAGTTAGATTGATAATAGTATGAGTAATAGGTATAGTAATTGTCGTTCTATCGATCATTTAAGCATAATATGGCTAGTAATATGAGTTAGATTGATAATAATAAGAGTAATAAGTATAGTAATTGTCGTTCTATCGATCATTTAGGCATAATATGGCTAATAATATGAGTTAGGTAGATAAAAATAAGAATAATAAGTATAGTAATTGTCGTTCTATCGATCATACAAGCATAATATGGTTAATAATATGAGTTAGATTGATAATAATAAGAGTAATAAGTATAGTAATTGTCGTTCTATCGATCATATAAGCATAATATGGCTAATAATATGAGTAAGATTGATAATAATAATAGTAATAAGTGTAGTAATTGTCGTTCTATCGATCATATCTGCATAATATGGCTAATAATATGAGTTAGATTGATAATAATAAGAGTAATAAGTATAGTAAATGTCGTGCTATCGATCATATCTGCATAATATTGTTAATAATATGAGTTAGATTGATAATAGTGAGTGTAATAAGTATAGTAATTGTCGTTCTATCGATCATATCTGCATAATATGGCTAATAATATGAGTTAGATTGATAATAATAAGAGTAATAAGTATAGTAATTGTCGTTCTATCGATCATATAAGCATAATATGGCTAATAATATGAGTTAGATTGATAATAATAAGAGTAGTGAGTATAGTAATTGTCGTTCTATCGATCATATAAGCATAATATGGCTAATAATATGAGTTAGATTGATAATAATAAGAGTAATAAGTATAGTAATTGTCGTTCTATCAATCATTTAAGCATAATATGGCTAGTAATATGAGTTAGATTGATAATAATAAGAGTAATAAGTATAGTAATTGTCGTTCTATCGATCATCGAAGCATAATATGGCTAATAATATGAGTTAGATTGATAATAATGAGAGTAATAAGTATAGTAATTGTCGTTCTATCGATCATATAAGCATAATATGGCTAATAATATGAGTTAGATCGATAATGGTAAGAGTAGTAAGTACAGTAATTGTCGTTCTATCGATCATATAAGCATAATATGGCTAATAATATGAGTTAGATTGATAATAATAAGAGTAATGGGTATAGTAATTGTAGTTCTATCGATCATATCTGCATAATATGGTTAATAATATGAGTTAGATTCATAATAATAAGAGTAATAAGTATAGTAATTGTCCTTCTATCGATCATTTAAGCATAATATGGCTAATAATATGAGTTAGGTTGATAAAAATAAGAATAATAAGTATAGTAATTGTCGTTCTGTCGATCATATAAGCATAATATGGCTAATAATATGAGTTAGATTGATAATAATGAGAGTAATAAGTATAGTAATTGTCGTTCTATCGATCATTTAATCATAATACGGCTAATAATATGAGTTAGGTTGATAATAATAAGAGTAATAAGTATAGGAAATGTCGTGCTATCGATCATATCTGCATAATATTGTTAATAATATGAGTTAGATTGATAATAGTGAGTGTAATAAGTATAGTAATTGTCGTTCTATCGATCATATCTGCATAATATGGCTAATAATATGAGTTAGATTGATTATAATAAGAGTAATAAGTATAGTAATTGTCGTTCTATCGATCATATAAGCATAATATGGCTAATAATATGAGTTAGATTGATAATAGTAAGTGTAATAAGTACAGTAATTGTCGTTCTGTCGATCATATAAGCATAATATGGCTAATAATATGAGTTAGATTGATAATAATAAGAGTAGTGAGTATAGTAATTGTCGTTCTATCGATCATATAAGCATAATATGGCTAATAATATGAGTTAGATTGATAATAATAAGAGTAATAAGTATAGTAATTGTCGTTCTATCGATCATTTAAGCATAATATGGCTAGTAATATGAGTTAGATTGATAATAATAAGAGTAATAAGTATAGTAATTGTCGTTCTATCGATCATTTAAGCATAATATGGCTAATAATATGAGTTAGGTAGATAAAAATAAGAATAATAAGTATAGTAATTGTCGTTCTATCGATCATACAAGCATAATATGGTTAATAATATGAGTTAGATTGATAATAATAAGAGTAATAAGTATAGTAATTGTCGTTCTATCGATCATATAAGCATAATATGGCTAATAATATGAGTAAGATTGATAATAATAATAGTAATAAGTATAGTAATTGTCGTTCTATCGATCATATCTGCATAATATGGCTAATAATATGAGTTAGATTGATAATAATAAGAGTAATAAGTATAGTAATTGTCGTTCTATCGATCATATAAGCATAATATGGCTAATAATATGAGTTAGATCGATAATGATAAGAGTAGTAAGTACAGTAATTGTCGTTCTATCGATCATATAAGCATAATATGGCTAATAATATGAGTTAGATTGATAATAATAAGAGTAATGGGTATAGTAATTGTAGTTCTATCGATCATATCTGCATAATATGGTTAATAATATGAGTTAGATTAATAATAGTGAGTGTAATAAGTATAGTAATTGTCGTTCTATCGATCATATTAGCATAATATGGTTAATAATATGAGTTAGATTAATAATAATAAGAGTAATAAGTACAGTAATTGTCGTTCTATCGATCATATAAGCATAATATGGTTAATAATATGAGTTAGATTGATAACAATAAGAGTAATAAGTACAGTAATTGTCGTTCTATCGATAATATAAGCATAATATGGCTAATAATATGAGTTAGATCGATAATGATATGAGTAATAAGTACAGTAATTGTCGTTCTATCGATCATTTAAGCATAATATGGCTAGTAATATGAGTTAGATTGATAATAATAAGAGTAATAAGTATAGTAATTGTCGTTCTATCGATCATTTAAGCATAATATGGCTAATAATATGAGTTAGATTGATAATAATAAGAGGAATAAGTATAGTAACTGTCGTTCTATCGATCATATAAGCATAATATGGCTAATAATATGAGTTAGATTGACAATAATAAGAGTAATGGGTATAGTAATTGTAGTTCTATCGATCATATCTGCATAATATGGTTAATAATATGAGTTAGATTCATAATAATAAGAGTAATAAGTATAGTAATTGTCGTTGTATCGATCATTTAAGCATAATATGGCTAATAATATGAGTTAGATTGATAATAATGAGAGTAATAAGTATAGTCATTGTCGTTCTATCGATCATATAAGCATAATATGGCTAATAATATGAGTTAGATCGATAATGGTAAGAGTAGTAAGTACAGTAATTGTCGTTCTATCGATCATATAAGCATAATATGGCTAATAATATGAGTTAGATTGATAATAATAAGAGTAATGGGTATAGTAATTGTAGTTCTATCGATCATATCTGCATAATATGGTTAATAATATGAGTTAGATTCATAATAATAAGAGTAATAAGTATAGTAATTGTCCTTCTAACGATCATTTAAGCATAATATGGCTAATAATATGAGTTAGGTTGATAAAAATAAGAATAATAAGTATAGTAATTGTCGTTCTGTCGATCATATAAGCATAATATGGCTAATAATATGAGTTAGATTGATAATAATGAGAGTAATAAGTATAGTAATTGTCGTTCTATCGATCATTTAAGCATAATACGGCTAATAATATGAGTTAGGTTGATAATAATAAGAGTAATAAGTATAGTAAATGTCGTGCTATCGATCATATCTGCATAATATTGTTAATAATATGAGTTAGATTGATAATAGTGAGTGTAATAAGTATAGTAATTGTCGTTCTATCGATCATATCTGCATAATATGGCTAATAATATGAGTTAGATTGATAATAATAAGAGCAATAAGTATAGTAATTGTCGTTTTATCGATCATATAAGCATAATATGGCTAATAATATGAGTTAGATTGATAATAGTAAGTGTAATAAGTACAGTAATTGTCGTTCTGTCGATCATATAAGCATAATATGGCTAATAATATGAGTTAGATTGATAATAATAATAGTAGTGAGTATAGTAATTGTCGTTCTATCGATCATATAAGCATAATATGGCTAATAATATGAGTTAGATTGATAATAATAAGAGTAATAAGTATAGTAATTGTCGTTCTATCGATCATATCTGCATAATATGGCTAATAATATGAGTTAGATCGATAATGATAAGAGTAGTAAGTACAGTAATTGTCGTTCTATCGATCATATAAGCATAATATGGCTAATAATATGAGTTAGATTGATAATAATAAGAGTAATGGGTATAGTAATTGTAGTTCTATCGATCATATCTGCATAATATGGTTAATAATATGAGTTAGATTGATAATAGTGAGTGTAATAAGTATAGTAATTGTCGTTCTATCGATCATATCTACATAATATGGCTAATAATATGAGTTAGATTGATAATAATAAGAGTAATAAGTATAGTAATTGTCGTTCTATCGATCATATAAGCATAATATGGCTAATAATATGAGTTAGATCGATAATGATATGAGTAATAAGTATAGTAATTGTCGTTCTATCGATCATATCTGCATAATATGGTTAATAATATGAGTTAGATTCATAATAATAAGAGCAATAAGTATAGTAATTGTCGTTCTATCGATCATTTAAGCATAATATGGCTAATAATATGAGTTAGGTTGATAAAAATAAGAATAATAAGTATAGTAATTGTCGTTCTATCGATCATATAAGCATAATATGGCTAATAATATGAGTTAGGTTGATAATAATAGGAGTAATAAGTATAGTATATGTCGTGCTATCGATCATATCTGCATAATATGCTTAATAATATGAGTTAGATTGATAACAATAAGAGTAATAAGTACAGTAATTGTCGTTCTATCGATAATATAAGCATAATATGGCTAATAATATGAGTTATATCGATAATGATATGAGTAATAAGTACAGTAATTGTCGTTCTATCGATCATATAAGCATAATATGGCTAATAATATGAGTTAGATTGATAATAGTATGAGTAATAGGTATAGTAATTGTCGTTCTATCGATCATATAAGCATAATATGGCTAATAATATGAGTTAGATTGATAATAGTAAGTGTAATAAGTACAGTAATTGTCGTTCTGTCGATCATATAAGCATAATATGGCTAATAATATGAGTTAGATTGACAATAATAAGAGTAATGGGTATAGTAATTGTAGTTCTATCGATCATATCTGCATAATATGGTTAATAATATGAGTTAGATTCATAATAATAAGAGTAATAAGTATAGTAATTGTCGTTGTATCGATCATTTAAGCATAATATGGCTAATAATATGAGTTAGATTGATAATAATGAGAGTAATAAGTATAGTCATTGTCGTTCTATCGATCATATAAGCATAATATGGCTAATAATATGAGTTAGATCGATAATGGTAAGAGTAGTAAGTACAGTAATTGTCGTTCTATCGATCATATAAGCATAATATGGCTAATAATATGAGTTAGATTGATAATAATAAGAGTAATGGGTATAGTAATTGTAGTTCTATCGATCATATCTGCATAATATGGTTAATAATATGAGTTAGATTCATAATAATAAGAGTAATAAGTATAGTAATTGTCCTTCTAACGATCATTTAAGCATAATATGGCTAATAATATGAGTTAGGTTGATAAAAATAAGAATAATAAGTATAGTAATTGTCGTTCTGTCGATCATATAAGCATAATATGGCTAATAATATGAGTTAGATTGATAATAATGAGAGTAATAAGTATAGTAATTGTCGTTCTATCGATCATTTAAGCATAATACGGCTAATAATATGAGTTAGGTTGATAATAATAAGAGTAATAAGTATAGTAAATGTCGTGCTATCGATCATATCTGCATAATATTGTTAATAATATGAGTTAGATTGATA
Organism: Megachile rotundata; assembly: GCF_050947335.1. Lineage (NCBI taxonomy): Eukaryota > Metazoa > Arthropoda > Insecta > Hymenoptera > Megachilidae > Megachile > Megachile rotundata. The sequence goes on from NW_027474599.1 coordinate 27,050, forward strand.
ATAGTGAGTGTAATAAGTATAGTAATTGTCGTTCTATCGATCATATCTGCATAATATGGCTAATAATATGAGTTAGATTGATAATAATAAGAGTAATAAGTATAGTAATTGTCGTTTTATCGATCATATAAGCATAATATGGCTAATAATATGAGTTAGATTGATAATAGTAAGTGTAATAAGTACAGTAATTGTCGTTCTGTCGATCATATAAGCATAATATGGCTAATAATATGAGTTAGATTGATAATAATAAGAGTAGTGAGTATAGTAATTGTCGTTCTATCGATCATATAAGCATAATATGGCTAATAATATGAGTTAGATTGATAATAATAAGAGTAATAAGTATAGTAATTGTCGTTCTATCGATCATATCTGCATAATATGGCTAATAATATGAGTTAGATCGATAATGGTAAGAGTAGTAAGTACAGTAATTGTCGTTCTATCGATCATATAAGCATAATATGGCTAATAATATGAGTTAGATTGATAATAATAAGAGTAATGGGTATAGTAATTGTAGTTCTATCGATCATATCTGCATAATATGGTTAATAATATGAGTTAGATTGATAATAGTGAGTGTAATAAGTATAGTAATTGTCGTTCTATCGATCATATCTACATAATATGGCTAATAATATGAGTTAGATTGATAATAATAAGAGTAATAAGTATAGTAATTGTCGTTCTATCGATCATATAAGCATAATATGGCTAATAATATGAGTTAGATCGATAATGATATGAGTAATAAGTATAGTAATTGTCGTTCTATCGATCATATCTGCATAATATGGTTAATAATATGAGTTAGATTCATAATAATAAGAGCAATAAGTATAGTAATTGTCGTTCTATCGATCATTTAAGCATAATATGGCTAATAATATGAGTTAGGTTGATAAAAATAAGAATAATAAGTATAGTAATTGTCGTTCTATCGATCATATAAGCATAATATGGCTAATAATATGAGTTAGGTTGATAATAATAGGAGTAATAAGTATAGTATATGTCGTGCTATCGATCATATCTGCATAATATGCTTAATAATATGAGTTAGATTGATAACAATAAGAGTAATAAGTACAGTAATTGTCGTTCTATCGATAATATAAGCATAATATGGCTAATAATATGAGTTATATCGATAATGATATGAGTAATAAGTACAGTAATTGTCGTTCTATCGATCATATAAGCATAATATGGCTAATAATATGAGTTAGATTGATAATAGTATGAGTAATAGGTATAGTAATTGTCGTTCTATCGATCATATAAGCATAATATGGCTAATAATATGAGTTAGATTGATAATAGTAAGTGTAATAAGTACAGTAATTGTCGTTCTGTCGATCATATAAGCATAATATGGCTAATAATATGAGTTAGATTGATAATAATAAGAGTAATAAGTATAGTAATTGTCGTTCTATCGATCATTTAAGCATAATATGGCTAGTAATATGAGTTAGATTGATAATAATAAGAGTAATAAGTATAGTAATTGTCGTTCTATCGATCATTTAAGCATAATATGGCTAATAATATGAGTTAGGTAGACAAAAATAAGAATAGTAAGTATAGTAATTGTCGTTCTATCGATCATACAAGCATAATATGGTTAATAATATGAGTTAGATTGATAATAATAAGAGTAATAAGTATAGTAATTATCGTTCTATCGATCATACAAGCATAATATGGTTAATAATATGAGTTAAATTGATAATAATAAGAGTAATAAGTATAGTAATTGTCGTTCTATCGATCATATAAGCATAATATGGTTAATAATATGAGTTAGATTGATAACAATAAGAGTAATAAGTACAGTAATTGTCGTTCTATCGATAATATAAGCATAATATGGCTAATAACATGAGTTAGATCGATAATGATATGAGTAATAAGTACAGTAATTGTCGTTCTATCGATCATTTAAGCATAATATGGCTAGTAATATGAGTTAGATTGATAATAATAAGAGTAATAAGTATAGTAATTGTCGTTCTATCGATCATTTAGGCATAATATGGCTAATAATATGAGTTAGGTAGATAAAAATAAGAATAATAAGTATAGTAATTGTCGTTCTATCGATCATACAAGCATAATATGGTTAATAATATGAGTTAGATTGATAATAATAAGAGTAATAAGTATAGTAATTGTCGTTCTATCGATCATATAAGCATAATATGGCTAATAATATGAGTAAGATTGATGATAATAATAGTAATAAGTGTAGTAATTGTCGTTCTATCGATCATATCTGCATAATATGGCTAATAATATGAGTTAGATTGATAACAATAAGAGTAATAAGTACAGTAATTGTCGTTCTATCGATAATATAAGCATAATATGGCTAATAATATGAGTTAGATCGATAATGATATGAGTAATAAGTACAGTAATTGTCGTTCTATCGATTATTTAAGCATAATATGGCTAGTAATATGAGTTAGATTGATAATAATAAGAGTAATAAGTATAGCAATTGTCGTTCTATCGATCATTTAGGCATAATATGGCTAATAATATGAGTTAGGTAGATAAAAATAAGAATAATAAGTATAGTAAATGTCGTGCTATCGATCATATCTGCATAATATTGTTAATAATATGAGTTAGATTGATAATAGTGAGTGTAATAAGTATAGTAATTGTCGTTCTATCGATCATATCTGCATAATATGGCTAATAATATGAGTTAGATTGATAATAATAAGAGTAATAAGTATAGTAATTGTCGTTCTATCGATCATATAAGCATAATATGGCTAATAATATGAGTTAGATTGATAATAGTAAGTGTAATAAGTACAGTAATTGTCGTTCTGTCGATCATATAAGCATAATATGGCTAATAATATGAGTTAGGTTGATAATAGTAAGAGTAGTGAGTATAGTAATTGTCGTTCTATCGATCATATATGCATAATATGGCTAATAATATGAGTTAGATTGATAATAATAACAGTAATAAGTACATTAATTGTCGTTCTATCGATAATATAAGCATAATATGGCTAATAATATGAGTTAGATTGATAATAATAAGAGTAATAGGTATAGTGATTGTCGTTCTATCGATCAAATTAGCATAATATGGTTAATAATATGAGTTAGATTGATAACAGTGTGTGTAATAAGTATAGTAATTGTCGTTCTGTCGATCATATAAGCATAATATGGCTAATAATATGAGTTAGGTCGATAATGATATGAGTAATAAGTATAGTAATTGTCGTTCTATCGATCATATCTGCATAATATGGTTAATAATATGAGTTAGATTCATAATAATAAGAGCAATAAGTGTAGTAATTGTCGTTCTATCGATCATTTAAGCATAATATGGCTAATAATATGAGTTAGGTTGATAAAAATAAGAATAATAAGTATAGTAATTGTCGTTCTATCGATCATATAAGCATAATATGGCTAATAATATGAGTTAGGTTGATAATGATAAGAGTAATAAGTATAGTAAATGTCGTGCTATCGATCATATCTGCATAATATGGTTAATAATATGAGTTAGATTAATAATAGTGAGTGGAATAAGTATAGTAATTGTCGTTCTATCGATCATATTAGCATAATATGGTTAATAATATGAGTTAGATTAATAATAATAAGAGTAATAAGTACAGTAATTGTCGTTCTATCGATCATATAAGCATAATATGGTTAATGATATGAGTTAGATTGATAACAATAAGAGTAATAAGTATAGTAACTGTCGTTCTATCGATCATATAAGCATAATATGGCTAATAATATGAGTTAGATTGACAATAATAAGAGTAATGGGTATAGTAATTGTAGTTCTATCGATCATATCTGCATAATATGGTTAATAATATGAGTTAGATTCATAATAATAAGAGTAATAAGTATAGTAATTGTCGTTCTATCGATCATTTAAGCATAATATGGCTAATAATATGAGTTAGATTGATAATAATGAGAGTAATAAGTATAGTAATTGTCGTTCTATCGATCATATAAGCATAATATGGCTAATAATATGAGTTAGATCGATAATGGTAAGAGTAGTAAGTACAGTAATTGTCGTTCTATCGATCATATAAGTATAATATGGCTAATAATATGAGTTAGATTGATAATAATAAGAGTAATGGGTATAGTAATTGTAGTTCTATCGATCATATCTGCATAATATGGTTAATAATATGAGTTAGATTCATAATAATAAGAGTAATAAGTATAGTAATTGTCCTTCTATCGATCATTTAAGCATAATATGGCTAATAATATGAGTTAGGTTGATAAAAATAAGAGTAATAAGTATAGCAATTGTCGTTCTATCGATCATTTAGGCATAATATGGCTAATAATATGAGTTAGGTAGATAAAAATAAGAATAATAAGTATAGTAAATGTCGTGCTATCGATCATATCTGCATAATATTGTTAATAATATGAGTTAGATTGATAATAGTGAGTGTAATAAGTATAGTAATTGTCGTTCTATCGATCATATCTGCATAATATGGCTAATAATATGAGTTAGATTGATAATAATAAGAGTAATAAGTATAGTAATTGTCGTTCTATCGATCATATAAGCATAATATGGCTAATAATATGAGTTAGATTGATAATAGTAAGTGTAATAAGTACAGTAATTGTCGTTCTGTCGATCATATAAGCATAATATGGCTAATAATATGAGTTAGGTTGATAATAGTAAGAGTAGTGAGTATAGTAATTGTCGTTCTATCGATCATATATGCATAATATGGCTAATAATATGAGTTAGATTTATAATAATAAGAGTAATAAGTATGGTAATTGTCGTTCTATCGATCATATAAGCATAATATGGCTAATAATATGAGTTAGATTGATAATAGTAAGTGTAATAAGTACAGTAATTGTCGTTCTGTCGATCATATAAGCATAATATGGCTAATAATATGAGTTAGATTGATAATAATAAGAGTAGTGAGTATAGTAATTGTCGTTCTATCGATCATATAAGCATAATATGGCTAATAATATGAGTTAGATTGATAATAATAAGAGTAATAAGTACATTAATTGTCGTTCTATCGATAATATTAGCATAATATGGCTAATAATATGAGTTAGGTTGATAATAATAAGAGTAATAAGTATAGTAAATGTCGTGCTATCGATCATATCTGCATAATATGGTTAATAATATGAGTTAGATTGATAATAATAATAGTAATAAGTATAGTAATTGTCGTTCTATCGATCATTTAAGCATAATATCGCTAATAATATGAGTTAGATTGATAATAATAACAGTAATAAGTACAGTAATTGTCGCTCTATCGATAATATAAGCATAATATGGCTAATAATATGAGTTAGATCGATAATGATAAGAGTAATAAGTACAGTAATTGTCGTTCTATCGATCATATATGCATAATATAGCTAATAATATGAGTAAGATTGATAATAATAATTGTAATAAGTATAGTAATTGTCGTTCTATCGATCATTTAAGCATAATATGGCTAATAATATGAGTTAAATTGATAATAGTAACAGTAATAAGTACAGTAATTGTCGTTCTATCGATAATATAAGCATAATTTGGCTAATAGTATGAGTTAGATCGATAATAATAAGAGTAGTGAGTACAGTAATTGTCGTTCTATCGATCATATAAGCATAATATGGCTAAGAATATGAGTTAGATTGATAATAATAAGAGTAATGAGTATAGTAATTGTAGTTCTATCGATCATATAAGCATAATATGGCTAATAATATGAGTTAGATTGATAATAATAAGAGTAATGAGTATAGTAATTGTAGTTCTATCGATCATATCTGCATAATATGGTTAGTAATATGAGTCAGATTCATAATAATAAGAGTAATAAGTAGAGTAATTGTCGTTCTATCGATCATTTAAGCATAATACGGCTAATAATATGAGTTAGATTGATAATAATAAGAGTAATAGGTATAGTGATTGTCGTTCTATCGATCAAATTAGCATAATATGGTTAATAATATGAGTTAGATAGATAACAGTGTGTGTAATAAGTATAGTAATTGTCCTTCTGTCGATCATATAAGCATAATATGGCTAATAATATGAGTTAGATCGATAATGATATGAGTAATAAGTATAGTAATTGTCGTTCTATCGATCATATCTGCATAATATGGTTAATAATATGAGTTAGATTCATAATAATAAGAGCAATAAGTATAGTAATTGTCGTTCTATCGATCATTTAAGCATAATATGGCTAATAATATGATTTAGGTTGATAAAAATAAGAATAATAAGTATAGTAATTGTCGTTCTATCGATCATATAAGCATAATATGGCTAATAATATGAGTTAGGTTGATAATAATAGGAGTAATAAGTATAGTAAATGTCGTGCTATCGACCATATCTGCATAATATGGTTAATAATATGAGTTAGATTAATAAAAGTGAGTGTAATAAGTATAGTAATTGTCGTTCTATCGATCATATTAGCATAATATGGTTAATAATATGAGTTAGATTAATAATAATAAGAGTAACAAGTACAGTAATTGTCGTTCTATCGATCATATAAGCATAATATGGTTAATAATATGAGTTAGATTGATAACAATAAGAGTAATAAGTATAGTAACTGTCGTTCTATCGATCATATAAGCATAATATGGCTAATAATATGAGTTAGATTGACAATAATAAGAGTAATGGGTATAGTAATTGTAGTTCTATCGATCATATCTGCATAATATGGTTAATAATATGAGTTAGATTCATAATAATAAGAGTAATAAGTATAGTAATTGTCGTTCTATCGATCATTTAAGCATAATATGGCTAATAATATGAGTTAGATTGATAATAATGAGAGTAATAAGTATAGTAATTGTCGTTCTATCGATCATATAAGCATAATATGGCTAATAATATGAGTTAGATCGATAATGGTAAGAGTAGTAAGTACAGTAATTGTCGTTCTATCGATCATATAAGCATAATATGGCTAATAATATGAGTTAGATTGATAATAATAAGAGTAATGGGTATAGTAATTGTAGTTCTATCGATCATATCTGCATAATATGGTTAATAATATGAGTTAGATTCATAATAATAAGAGTAATAAGTATAGTAATTGTCCTTCTATCGATCATTTAAGCATAATATGGCTAATAATATGAGTTAGGTTGATAAAAATAAGAATAATAAGTATAGTAATTGTCGTTCTGTCGATCATATAAGCATAATATGGCTAATAATATGAGTTGGATTGATAATAATGAGAGTAATAAGTATAGTAATTGTCGTTCTATCGATCATTTAAGCATAATACGGCTAATAATATGAGTTAGGTTGATAATAATAAGAGTAATAAGTATAGTAAATGTCGTGCTATCGATCATATCTGCATAATATTGTTTATAATATGAGTTAGATTGATAATAGTGAGTGTAATAAGTATAGTAATTGTCGTTCTATCGATCATATCTGCATAATATGGCTAATAATATGAGTTAGATTGATAATAATAAGAGTAATAAGTATAGTAATTGTCGTTCTATCGATCATATAAGCATAATATGGCTAATAATATGAGTTAGATTGATAATAGTAAGTGTAATAAGTACAGTAATTGTCGTTCTGTCGATCATATAAGCATAATATGGCTAATAATATGAGTTGGATTGATAATAATAAGAGTAATAAGTATAGTAATTGTCGTTCTATCGATCATATAAGCATAATATGGCTAATAATATGAGTTA
>NW_027474600.1:0-34810 GCF_050947335.1 Megachile rotundata
AGTTAGATTGATAATAATAACAGTAATAAGTATAGTAATTGTCGTTCTATCGATAATATAACCATAATATGGCTAATAATATGAGTTAGATTGATAATACTAAGAGTAGTGAGTATAGTAATTCTCGTTCTATCGATCATATAAGCATAATATGGCTAATAATATGAGTTAGATTGGTAATAATAAGAGTAATAAGTATAGTAATTGTCGTTCTATCGATCACATAGGCATAATATGGCTAATAATATGAGTTAGATTGATAATACTAAGAGTAGTGAGTATAGTAATTCTCGTTCTATCGATCATATAAGCATAATATGGCTAATAATATGAGTTAGATTGATAATAATAAGAGTAATAAGTATAGTAATTGTCGTTCTATCGATCATTTAAGCATAATATGGCTAATAATATGAGTTAGATTGATAATAATAACAGTAATAAGTATAGTAATTGTCGTTCTATCGATAATATAACCATAATATGGCTGATAATATGTGTTAGATTGATAATACTAAGAGTAGTGAGTATAGTAATTCTCGTTCTATCGATCATATAAGCATAATATGGCTAATAATATGAGTTAGATTGATAATAATAAAAGTAATAAGTACAGTAATTGTCGTTCTATCGATCATACAAGCATAATAAGGCTAATATTATGAGTTAGAGTGATAATACTAAGAGTAGTGAGTATAGTAATTCTCATTCTATCGATCATATAAGCATAATATGGCTAATAATATGAGTTAGATTGATAATAATAAGAGTAATAAGTATAGTAATTGTAGTTCTATCGATAATATAACCATAATATGGCTGATAATATGTGTTAGATTGATAATACTAAGAGTAGTGAGTATAGTAATTCTCGTTCTATCGATCATATAAGCATAATATGGCTAATAATATGAGTTAGATTGATAATAATAAAAGTAATAAGTACAGTAATTGTCGTTCTATCGATCATACAAGCATAATAAGGCTAATATTATGAGTTAGAGTGATAATACTAAGAGTAGTGAGTATAGTAATTCTCATTCTATCGATCATATAAGCATAATATGGCTAATAATATGAGTTAGATTGATAATAATAAGAGTAATAAGTATAGTAATTGTAGTTCTATCGATCATATCTGCATAATATGGTTAATAATATGAGTTAGATTCATAACGATAAGAGTAATAAGTATAGTAATTGTCGTTCTATCGATCATATAAGCATAATATGGCTAATAATATGAGTTACATTGATAATAATAAGAGTAATAAGTATAGTAATTGTCGTTCTCTCGATCATATAAGCATAATATGGCTAATAATATGAGTTAGATTGATAATAATATCAGTAATAAGTATAGTAATTGTGGTTCTATCGATAATATAACCATAATATGGCTAATAATATGAGTTAGATTGATAATACTAAGAGTAGTGAGTATAGTAATTCTCGTTCTATCGATCATATAAGCATAATATGGCTAATAATATGAGTTAGAGTGATAAGACTAAGAGTAGTGAGTATAGTAATTCTCATTCTGTCGATCATATAAGCATAATATGGCTAATAATATGAGTTAGATTGATAATAATATCAGTAATAAGTATAGTAATTGTCGTTCTGTCGATCATATCTGCATAATATGGTTAATAATATGAGTTAGAATGATAATAATAAGAGTAATAAGTTTAGTAATTGTCGTTCTATCGATCATATCTGCATAATATGGTTAATAATATGAGTTAGATTGATAATAGTGAGTGTAATAACTATAGCGAATGTCGTTCTATCGATCATATCAGCATAATATGGGTAATATTATAAGTTGGATTGATAATAATAAGAGTAATGAGTATAGTAATTGTAGTTCTATCGATCATATAAGCATAATGTGGCTAATAATATGAGTTAGATTCATAATAATAAGAGTAATGAGGATAGTAATTGTCGTTCTATCGATCATTTAAGCATAATATGGCGAATAATATGAGTTGGGTTGATAAAAATAAGAATAATAAGTATAGTAATTGTCGTTCTATCGATCATATAAGCATAATATGGCTAATAATATGAGTCAGATTCATAATAATAAGAGTAATAAGTATAGTAATTGTCGTTCTATCGATCATATAAGCATAATATGGCTAATAATATGAGTTAGATTGGTAATAATAAGAGTAATAAGTACAGTAATTGTCGTTCTATCGATCATATAAGCATAATATGGCTAATAATATGAGTTAGATTGATAATACTAAGAGTAGTGAGTATAGTAATTCTCGTTCTATCGATCATATAAGCATAATGTGGCTAATAATATGAGTTAGATTGATAATAATAACAGTAATAAGTATAGTAATTGTCGTTCTATCGATAATATAACCATAATATGGCTAATAATATGAGTTAGATTGATAATACTAAGAGTAGTGAGTATAGTAATTCTCGTGCTATCGATCATATAAGCATAATATGGCTAATAATATGAGTTAGATTGATAATAATAAGAGTAATGAGTATATTAATTGTAGTTCTATCGATCATTTAAACATAATATGGCTAATAATATGAGTTAGATTGATAATAATAACAGTAATAAGTATAGTAATTGTCGTTCTATCGATAATATAACCATAATATGGCTAATAATATGAGTTACATTGATAATAATAAGAGTAATGAGTATAGTAATTGTAGTTCTATCGATCATATCTGCATAATATGGCTAATAATATGAGTTAGATTGATAATACTAAGAGTAATGAGTATATTAATTGTAGTTCTATCGATCATTTAAACATAATATGGCTAATAATATGAGTTAGATTGATAATAATAACAGTAATAAGTATAGTAATTGTCGTTCTATCGATAATATAACCATAATATGGCTAATAATATGAGTTAGATTGGTAATAATAAGAGTAATAAGTACAGTAATTGTCGTTCTATCGATCATATAAGCATAATATGGCTAATAATATGAGTTAGATTGATAATACTAAGAGTAGTGAGTATAGTAATTCTCGTTCTATCGATCATATAAGCATAATGTGGCTAATAATATGAGTTAGATTGATAATAATAACAGTAATAAGTATAGTAATTGTCGTTCTATCGATAATATAACCATAATATGGCTAATAATATGAGTTAGATTGATAATACTAAGAGTAGTGAGTATAGTAATTCTCGTTCTATCGATCATATAAGCATAATGTGGCTAATAATATGAGTTAGATTGATAATAATAAGAGTAATGAGTATATTAATTGTAGTTCTATCGATCATTTAAACATAATATGGCTAATAATATGAGTTAGATTGATAATAATAACAGTAATAAGTATAGTAATTGTCGTTCTATCGATAATATAACCATAATATGGCTAATAATATGAGTTACATTGATAATAATAAGAGTAATGAGTATAGTAATTGTAGTTCTATCGATCATATCTGCATAATATGGCTAATAATATGAGTTAGATTGATAATACTAAGAGTAGTGAGTATAGTAATTCTCGTTCTATCGATCATATAAGCATAATATGGCTAATAATATGAGTTAGATTGATAATAATAAGAGTAATAAGTATAGTAATTGTCGTTCTATCGATCATTTAAGCATAATATGGCTAATAATATGAGTTAGATTGATAATAATAACAGTAATATGTATAGTAATTGTCGTTCTATCGATAGTATAACCATAATATGGCTAATAATATGAGTTACATTGATAATAATAAGAGTAATGAGTATAGTAATTGTAGTTCTATCGATCATATCTGCATAATATGGCTAATAATATGAGTTAGAATGATAATAATAAGAGTAATAAGTTTAGTAATTGTCGTTCTATCGATCATATCTGCATAATATGGTTAATAATATGAGTTAGATTCATAACAATAAGAGTAATAAGTATAGTAATTGTCGTTCTATCGATCATATAAGCATAATATGGCTAATAATATGAGTTTCATTGATAATAATAAGAGTAATAAGTATAGTAATTGTCGTTCTCTCGATCATATAAGCATAATATGGCTAATAATATGAGTTAGAGTGATAACACTAAGAGTAGTGAGTATAGTAATTCTCTTTCTATCGATCATAAAAGCATAATATGGCTAATAATATGAGTTAGATTGATAACAATGAGAGTAATGAGTATAGTAATTGTAGTTCTATCGATCATATCTGCATAATATGGTTAATAATATGAGTTAGAATGATAATAATAAGAGTAATAAGTTTAGCAATTGTCGTTCTATCGATCATATCTGCATAATATGGTTAATAATATGAGTTAGATTGATAATAGTGAGTGCAATAACTATAGTGAATGTCGTTCTATCGATCATATCAGCATAATATGGGTAATATTATGAGTTGGATTGATAATAATAAGAGTAATGAGTATAGTAATTGTAGTTCTATCGATCATATCTGCATAATATGGTTAATAATATGAGTTAGAATGATAATAATAAGAGTAATAAGTTTAGTAATTGTCGTTCTATCGATCATATCTGCATAATATGGTTAATAATATGAGTTAGATTGATAATACGAAGAGTAGCGAGTATAGTAATTCTCGTTCTATCGATCATATAAGCATAATATGGCTAATAATATGAGTTAGATTGATAATAATAAGAGTAATAAGTACAGTAATTGTCGTTCTATCGATCATATAAGCATAATATGGCTAATAATATGAGTTAGATTGATAATACTAAGAGTAGTGAGTATAGTAATTGTTGTTCTATCGATCATATAAGCATAATATAACTAATAATATGAGTTAGATTGATAATAGTAAGTGTAATAGGTATAGTAAATGTCGTGCTATCGATCATATCTGCATAATATGGTTAATAATATGAGTTAGATTGATAATAATAAGAGTAATATGTATAGTAATTGTCGTTCTATCGATCATATCTGCATAATATGGTTAATAATATGAGTCAGATTCATAATAATAAGAGTAATAAGTATAGTAATTGTCGTTCTATCGATCATATAAGCATAATATGGCTAATAATATGAGTTAGATTGGTAATAATAAGAGTAATAAGTATAGTAATTGTCGTTCTATCGATCATATAAGCATAATATGGCTAATAATATGAGTTAGATTGATAATACTAAGAGTAGTGAGTATAGTAATTCTCGTTCTATCGATCATATAAGCATAATGTGGCTAATAATATGAGTTAGATTGATAATAGTAACAGTAATAAGTATAGTAATTGTCGTTCTATCGATAATATAACCATAATATGGCTAATAATATGAGTTAGATTGATAATACTAAGAGTAATGAGTATAGTAATTCTCGTTCTATCGATCATATAAGCATAATATGGCTAATAATATGAGTTAGATTGATAATGATAAGAGTAATGAGTATATTAATTGTAGTTCTATCGATCAATTAAACATAATATGGCTAATAATATGAGTTAGATTGATAATAATAACAGTAATATGTATAGTAATTGTCGTTCTATCGATAGTATAACCATAATATGGCTAATAATATGAGTTACATTGATAATAATAAGAGTAATGAGTATAGTAATTGTAGTTCTATCGATCATATCTGCATAATATGGCTAATAATATGAGTTAGAATGATAATAATAAGAGTAATAAGTTTAGTAATTGTCGTTCTATCGATCATATCTGCATAATATGGTTAATAATATGAGTTAGATTCATAACAATAAGAGTAATAAGTATAGTAATTGTCGTTCTATCGATCATATAAGCATAATATGGCTAATAATATGAGTTACATTGATAATAATAAGAGTAACAAGTATAGTAATTGTCGTTCTCTCGATCATATAAGCATAATATGGCTAATAATATGAGTTAGAGTGATAATACTAAGAGTAGTGAGTATAGTAATTTTCATTCTGTCGATCATATAAGCATAATATGGCTAATAATATGAGTTAGATTGATAATAATATCAGTAATAAGTATAGTAATTGTGGTTCTATCGATAATATAACCATAATATGGCTAATAATATGAGTTAGATTGATAATACTAAGAGTAGTGAGTATAGTAATTCTCGTTCTATCGATCATATAAGCATAATATGGCTAATAATATGAGTTAGATTGATAACAATAAGAGTAATGAGTATAGTAATTGTAGTTCTATCGATCATATCTGCATAATATGGTTAATAATATGAGTTAGAATGATAATAATAAGAGTAATAAGTTTAGTAATTGTCGTTCTATCGATCATATCTGCATAATATGGTCAATAATATGAGTTAGATTGATAATACTAAGAGTAGCGAGTATAGTAATTCTCGTTCTATCGATAATATAAGCATAATATGGCTAATAATATGAGTTAGATTGATAATACTAAGAGTAGTGAGTATAGTAATTCTCGTTCTATCGATCATATAAGCATAATATGGCTAATAATATGAGTTAGATTGATAACAATAAGAGTAATGAGTATAGTAATTGTAGTTCTATCGATCATATCTGCATAATATGGTTAATAATATGAGTTAGAATGATAATAATAAGAGTAATAAGTTTAGTAATTGTCGTTCTATCGATCATATCTGCATAATATGGTTAATAATATGAGTTAGATTCATAACAATAAGAGTAATAAGTATAGTAATTGTCGTTCTATCGATCATATAAGCATAATATGGCTAATAATATGAGTTACATTGATAATAATAAGAGTAATAAGTATAGTAATTGTCGTTCTCTCGATCATATAAGCATAATATGGCTAATAATATGAGTTAGAGTGATAATACTAAGAGTAGTGAGTATAGTAATTTTCATTCTGTCGATCATATAAGCATAATATGGCTAATAATATGAGTTAGATTGATAATAATATCAGTAATAAGTATAGTAATTGTGGTTCTATCGATAATATAACCATAATATGGCTAATAATATGAGTTAGATTGATAATACTAAGAGTAGTGAGTATAGTAATTCTCGTTCTATCGATCATATAAGCATAATATGGCTAATAATATGAGTTAGATTGATAACAATAAGAGTAATGAGTATAGTAATTGTAGTTCTATCGATCATATCTGCATAATATGGTTAATAATATGAGTTAGAATGATAATAATAAGAGTAATAAGTTTAGCAATTGTCGTTCTATCGATCATATCTGCATAATATGGTTAATAATATGAGTTAGATTGATAATAGTGAGTGCAATAACTATAGTGAATGTCATTCTATCGATCATATCAGCATAATATGGGTAATATTATGAGTTGGATTGATAATAATAAGAGTAATGAGTATAGTAATTGTAGTTCTATCGATCATATCTGCATAATATGGTTAATAATATGAGTTAGAATGATAATAATAAGAGTAATAAGTTTAGTAATTGTCGTTCTATCGATCATATCTGCATAATATGGCTAATAATATGAGTTAGGTTGATAATACTAAGAGTAGTGAGTATAGTAATTCTCGTTCTATCGATCATATAAGCATAATGTGGCTAATAATATGAGTTAGATTGATAATAGTAAGAGTAATGAGTATATTAATTGTAGTTCTATCGATCATTTAAACATAATATGGCTAATAATATGAGTTAGATTGATAATAATAACAGTAATAAGTATAGTAATTGTCGTTCTATCGATAATATAACCATAATATGGCTAATAATATGAGTTAGATTGATAATACTAAGAGTAGTGAGTATAGTAATTCTCGTTCTATCGATCATATAAGCATAATATGGCTAATAATATGAGTTAGATTGGTAATAATAAGAGTAATAAGTATAGTAATTGTCGTTCTATCGATCACATAGGCATAATATGGCTAATAATATGAGTTAGATTGATAATACTAAGAGTAGTGAGTATAGTAATTCTCGTTCTATCGATCATATAAGCATAATATGGCTAATAATATGAGTTAGATTGATAATAATAAGAGTAATAAGTATAGTAATTGTCGTTCTATCGATCATTTAAGCATAATATGGCTAATAATATGAGTTAGATTGATAATAATAACAGTAATAAGTATAGTAATTGTCGTTCTATCGATAATATAACCATAATATGGCTGATAATATGTGTTAGATTGATAATACTAAGAGTAGTGAGTATAGTAATTCTCGTTCTATCGATCATATAAGCATAATATGGCTAATAATATGAGTTAGATTGATAATAATAAAAGTAATAAGTACAGTAATTGTCGTTCTATCGATCATACAAGCATAATAAGGCTAATATTATGAGTTAGAGTGATAATACTAAGAGTAGTGAGTATAGTAATTCTCATTCTATCGATCATATAAGCATAATATGGCTAATAATATGAGTTAGATTGATAATAATAAGAGTAATAAGTATAGTAATTGTAGTTCTATCGATAATATAACCATAATATGGCTGATAATATGTGTTAGATTGATAATACTAAGAGTAGTGAGTATAGTAATTCTCGTTCTATCGATCATATAAGCATAATATGGCTAATAATATGAGTTAGATTGATAATAATAAAAGTAATAAGTACAGTAATTGTCGTTCTATCGATCATACAAGCATAATAAGGCTAATATTATGAGTTAGAGTGATAATACTAAGAGTAGTGAGTATAGTAATTCTCATTCTATCGATCATATAAGCATAATATGGCTAATAATATGAGTTAGATTGATAATAATAAGAGTAATAAGTATAGTAATTGTAGTTCTATCGATCATATCTGCATAATATGGTTAATAATATGAGTTAGATTCATAACGATAAGAGTAATAAGTATAGTAATTGTCGTTCTATCGATCATATAAGCATAATATGGCTAATAATATGAGTTACATTGATAATAATAAGAGTAATAAGTATAGTAATTGTCGTTCTCTCGATCATATAAGCATAATATGGCTAATAATATGAGTTAGATTGATAATAATATCAGTAATAAGTATAGTAATTGTGGTTCTATCGATAATATAACCATAATATGGCTAATAATATGAGTTAGATTGATAATACTAAGAGTAGTGAGTATAGTAATTCTCGTTCTATCGATCATATAAGCATAATATGGCTAATAATATGAGTTAGAGTGATAAGACTAAGAGTAGTGAGTATAGTAATTCTCATTCTGTCGATCATATAAGCATAATATGGCTAATAATATGAGTTAGATTGATAATAATATCAGTAATAAGTATAGTAATTGTCGTTCTGTCGATCATATCTGCATAATATGGTTAATAATATGAGTTAGAATGATAATAATAAGAGTAATAAGTTTAGTAATTGTCGTTCTATCGATCATATCTGCATAATATGGTTAATAATATGAGTTAGATTGATAATAGTGAGTGTAATAACTATAGCGAATGTCGTTCTATCGATCATATCAGCATAATATGGGTAATATTATAAGTTGGATTGATAATAATAAGAGTAATGAGTATAGTAATTGTAGTTCTATCGATCATATAAGCATAATGTGGCTAATAATATGAGTTAGATTCATAATAATAAGAGTAATGAGGATAGTAATTGTCGTTCTATCGATCATTTAAGCATAATATGGCGAATAATGTGAGTTGGGTTGATAAAAATAAGAATAATAAGTATAGTAATTGTCGTTCTATCGATCATATAAGCATAATATGGCTAATAATATGAGTCAGATTCATAATAATAAGAGTAATAAGTATAGTAATTGTCGTTCTATCGATCATATAAGCATAATATGGCTAATAATATGAGTTAGATTGGTAATAATAAGAGTAATAAGTACAGTAATTGTCGTTCTATCGATCATATAAGCATAATATGGCTAATAATATGAGTTAGATTGATAATACTAAGAGTAGTGAGTATAGTAATTCTCGTTCTATCGATCATATAAGCATAATGTGGCTAATAATATGAGTTAGATTGATAATAATAACAGTAATAAGTATAGTAATTGTCGTTCTATCGATAATATAACCATAATATGGCTAATAATATGAGTTAGATTGATAATACTAAGAGTAGTGAGTATAGTAATTCTCGTGCTATCGATCATATAAGCATAATATGGCTAATAATATGAGTTAGATTGATAATAATAAGAGTAATGAGTATATTAATTGTAGTTCTATCGATCATTTAAACATAATATGGCTAATAATATGAGTTAGATTGATAATAATAACAGTAATAAGTATAGTAATTGTCGTTCTATCGATAATATAACCATAATATGGCTAATAATATGAGTTACATTGATAATAATAAGAGTAATGAGTATAGTAATTGTAGTTCTATCGATCATATCTGCATAATATGGCTAATAATATGAGTTAGATTGATAATACTAAGAGTAATGAGTATATTAATTGTAGTTCTATCGATCATTTAAACATAATATGGCTAATAATATGAGTTAGATTGATAATAATAACAGTAATAAGTATAGTAATTGTCGTTCTATCGATAATATAACCATAATATGGCTAATAATATGAGTTAGATTGGTAATAATAAGAGTAATAAGTACAGTAATTGTCGTTCTATCGATCATATAAGCATAATATGGCTAATAATATGAGTTAGATTGATAATACTAAGAGTAGTGAGTATAGTAATTCTCGTTCTATCGATCATATAAGCATAATGTGGCTAATAATATGAGTTAGATTGATAATAATAACAGTAATAAGTATAGTAATTGTCGTTCTATCGATAATATAACCATAATATGGCTAATAATATGAGTTAGATTGATAATACTAAGAGTAGTGAGTATAGTAATTCTCGTTCTATCGATCATATAAGCATAATGTGGCTAATAATATGAGTTAGATTGATAATAATAAGAGTAATGAGTATATTAATTGTAGTTCTATCGATCATTTAAACATAATATGGCTAATAATATGAGTTAGATTGATAATAATAACAGTAATAAGTATAGTAATTGTCGTTCTATCGATAATATAACCATAATATGGCTAATAATATGAGTTACATTGATAATAATAAGAGTAATGAGTATAGTAATTGTAGTTCTATCGATCATATCTGCATAATATGGCTAATAATATGAGTTAGATTGATAATACTAAGAGTAGTGAGTATAGTAATTCTCGTTCTATCGATCATATAAGCATAATATGGCTAATAATATGAGTTAGATTGATAATAATAAGAGTAATAAGTATAGTAATTGTCGTTCTATCGATCATTTAAGCATAATATGGCTAATAATATGAGTTAGATTGATAATAATAACAGTAATATGTATAGTAATTGTCGTTCTATCGATAGTATAACCATAATATGGCTAATAATATGAGTTACATTGATAATAATAAGAGTAATGAGTATAGTAATTGTAGTTCTATCGATCATATCTGCATAATATGGCTAATAATATGAGTTAGAATGATAATAATAAGAGTAATAAGTTTAGTAATTGTCGTTCTATCGATCATATCTGCATAATATGGTTAATAATATGAGTTAGATTCATAACAATAAGAGTAATAAGTATAGTAATTGTCGTTCTATCGATCATATAAGCATAATATGGCTAATAATATGAGTTTCATTGATAATAATAAGAGTAATAAGTATAGTAATTGTCGTTCTCTCGATCATATAAGCATAATATGGCTAATAATATGAGTTAGAGTGATAACACTAAGAGTAGTGAGTATAGTAATTCTCTTTCTATCGATCATAAAAGCATAATATGGCTAATAATATGAGTTAGATTGATAACAATGAGAGTAATGAGTATAGTAATTGTAGTTCTATCGATCATATCTGCATAATATGGTTAATAATATGAGTTAGAATGATAATAATAAGAGTAATAAGTTTAGCAATTGTCGTTCTATCGATCATATCTGCATAATATGGTTAATAATATGAGTTAGATTGATAATAGTGAGTGCAATAACTATAGTGAATGTCGTTCTATCGATCATATCAGCATAATATGGGTAATATTATGAGTTGGATTGATAATAATAAGAGTAATGAGTATAGTAATTGTAGTTCTATCGATCATATCTGCATAATATGGTTAATAATATGAGTTAGAATGATAATAATAAGAGTAATAAGTTTAGTAATTGTCGTTCTATCGATCATATCTGCATAATATGGTTAATAATATGAGTTAGATTGATAATACGAAGAGTAGCGAGTATAGTAATTCTCGTTCTATCGATCATATAAGCATAATATGGCTAATAATATGAGTTAGATTGATAATAATAAGAGTAATAAGTACAGTAATTGTCGTTCTATCGATCATATAAGCATAATATGGCTAATAATATGAGTTAGATTGATAATACTAAGAGTAGTGAGTATAGTAATTGTTGTTCTATCGATCATATAAGCATAATATAACTAATAATATGAGTTAGATTGATAATAGTAAGTGTAATAGGTATAGTAAATGTCGTGCTATCGATCATATGTGCATAATATGGTTAATAATATGAGTTACATTGATAATAATAAGAGTAATATATATAGTAATTGTCGTTCTATCGATCATATCTGCATAATATGGTTAATAATATGAGTCAGATTCATAATAATAAGAGTAATAAGTATAGTAATTGTCGTTCTATCGATCATATAAGCATAATATGGCTAATAATATGAGTTAGATTGGTAATAATAAGAGTAATAAGTATAGTAATTGTCGTTCTATCGATCATATAAGCATAATATGGCTAATAATATGAGTTAGATTGATAATACTAAGAGTAGTGAGTATAGTAATTCTCGTTCTATCGATCATATAAGCATAATGTGGCTAATAATATGAGTTAGATTGATAATAGTAACAGTAATAAGTATAGTAATTGTCGTTCTATCGATAATATAACCATAATATGGCTAATAATATGAGTTAGATTGATAATACTAAGAGTAGTGAGTATAGTAATTCTCGTTCTATCGATCATATAAGCATAATATGGCTAATAATATGAGTTACATTGATAATAATAAGAGTAATAAGTATAGTAATTGTCGTTCTATCGATCATATCTGCATAATATGGTTAATAATATGAGTTAGATTCATAACGATAAGAGTAATAAGTATAGTAATTGTCGTTCTGTCGATCATATCTGCATAATATGGTTAATAATATGAGTTAGATTGATAATAGTGAGTGCAATAACTATAGTGAATGTCGTTCTATCGATCATATCAGCATAATATGGGTAATATTATGAGTTGGATTGATAATAATGAGAGTAATGAGTATAGTAATTGTAGTTCTATCGATCATATCTGCATAATATGGTTAATAATATGAGTTAGAATGATAATAATAAGAGTAATAAGTTTAGTAATTGTCGTTCTATCGATCATATCTGCATAATATGGTTAATAATATGAGTTAGATTGATAATACTAAGAGTAGCGAGTATAGTAATTCTCGTTCTATCGATCATATAAGCATAATATGGCTAATAATATGAGTTAGATTGATAATAATAAGAGTAATGAGTATATTAATTGTAGTTCTATCGATCATTTAAACATAATATGGCTAATAATATGAGTTAGATTGATAATAATAACAGTAATAAGTATAGTAATTGTCGTTCTATCGATAATATAACCATAATATGGCTAATAATATGAGTTACATTGATAATAATAAGAGTAATGAGTATAGTAATTGTGGTTCTATCGATCATATCTGCATAATATGGCTAATAATATGAGTTAGATTGATAATACTAAGAGTAGTGAGTATAGTAATTCCCGTTCTATCGATCATATAAGCATAATATGGCTAATAATATGAGTTAGGTTGGTAATAATAAGAGTAATAAGTATAGTAATTGTCGTTCTATCGATCACATAAGCATAATATGGCTAATAATATGAGTTAGATTGATAATACTAAGAGTAGTGAGTATAGTAATTCTCATTCTATCGATCATATAAGCATAATATGGCTAATAATATGAGTTAGATTGATAATAATAAGAGTAATAAGTATAGTAATTGTAGTTCTATCGATCATATCTGCATAATATGGTTAATAATATGAGTTAGATTCATAACAATAAGAGTAATAAGTATAGTAATTGTCGTTCTATCGATCATATAAGCATAATATGGCTAATAATATGAGTTACATTGATAATAATAAGAGTAATAAGTATAGTAATTGTCGTTCTCTCGATCATATAAGCATAATATGGCTAATAATATGAGTTAGAGTGATAACACTAAGAGTAGTGAGTATAGTAATTCTCATTCTGTCGATCATATAAGCATAATATGGCTAATAATATGAGTTAGATTGATAATAATATCAGTAATAAGTATAGTAATTGTGGTTCTATCGATAATATAACCATAATATGGCTAATAATATGAGTTAGATTGATAATACTAAGAGTAGTGAGTATAGTAATTCTCTTTCTATCGATCATAAAAGCATAATATGGCTAATAATATGAGTTAGATTGATAACAATGAGAGTAATGAGTATAGTAATTGTAGTTCTATCGATCATATCTGCATAATATGGTTAATAATATGAGTTAGAATGATAATAATAAGAGTAATAAGTTTAGTAATTGTCGTTCTATCGATCATATCTGCATAATATGGTTAATAATATGAGTTAGATTGATAATACGAAGAGTAGCGAGTATAGTAATTCTCGTTCTATCGATCATATAAGCATAATATGGCTAATAATATGAGTTAGATTGATAATAATAAGAGTAATAAGTACAGTAATTGTCGTTCTATCGATCATATAAGCATAATATGGCTAATAATATGAGTTAGATTGATAATACTAAGAGTAGTGAGTATAGTAATTGTTGTTCTATCGATCATATAAGCATAATATAACTAATAATATGAGTTAGATTGATAATAGTAAGTGTAATAGGTATAGTAAATGTCGTGCTATCGATCATATGTGCATAATATGGTTAATAATATGAGTTAGATTGATAATAATAAGAGTAATATATATAGTAATTGTCGTTCTATCGATCATATCTGCATAATATGGTTAATAATATGAGTCAGATTCATAATAATAAGAGTAATAAGTATAGTAATTGTCGTTCTATCGATCATATAAGCATAATATGGCTAATAATATGAGTTAGATTGGTAATAATAAGAGTAATAAGTATAGTAATTGTCGTTCTATCGATCATATAAGCATAATATGGCTAATAATATGAGTTAGATTGATAATACTAAGAGTAGTGAGTATAGTAATTCTCGTTCTATCGATCATATAAGCATAATGTGGCTAATAATATGAGTTAGATTGATAATAGTAACAGTAATAAGTATAGTAATTGTCGTTCTATCGATAATATAACCATAATATGGCTAATAATATGAGTTAGATTGATAATACTAAGAGTAGTGAGTATAGTAATTCTCGTTCTATCGATCATATAAGCATAATATGGCTAATAATATGAGTTAGATTGATAATAATAAGAGTAATAAGTATAGTAATTGTAGTTCTATCGATCATATCTGCATAATATGGTTAATAATATGAGTTAGATTCATAACAATAAGAGTAATAAGTATAGTAATTGTCGTTCTATCGATCATATAAGCATAATATGGCTAATAATATGAGTTACATTGATAATAATAAGAGTAATAAGTATAGTAATTGTCGTTCTCTCGATCATATAAGCATAATATGGCTAATAATATGAGTTAGAGTGATAACACTAAGAGTAGTGAGTATAGTAATTCTCATTCTGTCGATCATATAAGCATAATATGGCTAATAATATGAGTTAGATTGATAATAATATCAGTAATAAGTATAGTAATTGTGGTTCTATCGATAATATAACCATAATATGGCTAATAATATGAGTTAGATTGATAATACTAAGAGTAGTGAGTATAGTAATTCTCTTTCTATCGATCATAAAAGCATAATATGGCTAATAATATGAGTTAGATTGATAACAATGAGAGTAATGAGTATAGTAATTGTAGTTCTATCGATCATATCTGCATAATATGGTTAATAATATGAGTTAGAATGATAATAATAAGAGTAATAAGTTTAGTAATTGTCGTTCTATCGATCATATCTGCATAATATGGTTAATAATATGAGTTAGATTGATAATACGAAGAGTAGCGAGTATAGTAATTCTCGTTCTATCGATCATATAAGCATAATATGGCTAATAATATGAGTTAGATTGATAATAATAAGAGTAATAAGTACAGTAATTGTCGTTCTATCGATCATATAAGCATAATATGGCTAATAATATGAGTTAGATTGATAATACTAAGAGTAGTGAGTATAGTAATTGTTGTTCTATCGATCATATAAGCATAATATAACTAATAATATGAGTTAGATTGATAATAGTAAGTGTAATAGGTATAGTAAATGTCGTGCTATCGATCATATGTGCATAATATGGTTAATAATATGAGTTAGATTGATAATAATAAGAGTAATATATATAGTAATTGTCGTTCTATCGATCATATCTGCATAATATGGTTAATAATATGAGTCAGATTCATAATAATAAGAGTAATAAGTATAGTAATTGTCGTTCTATCGATCATATAAGCATAATATGGCTAATAATATGAGTTAGATTGGTAATAATAAGAGTAATAAGTATAGTAATTGTCGTTCTATCGATCATATAAGCATAATATGGCTAATAATATGAGTTAGATTGATAATACTAAGAGTAGTGAGTATAGTAATTCTCGTTCTATCGATCATATAAGCATAATGTGGCTAATAATATGAGTTAGATTGATAATAGTAACAGTAATAAGTATAGTAATTGTCGTTCTATCGATAATATAACCATAATATGGCTAATAATATGAGTTAGATTGATAATACTAAGAGTAGTGAGTATAGTAATTCTCGTTCTATGGATCATATAAGCATAATATGGCTAATAATATGAGTTACATTGATAATAATAAGAGTAATAAGTATAGTAATTGTCGTTCTATCGATCATATCTGCATAATATGGTTAATAATATGAGTTAGATTCATAACGATAAGAGTAATAAGTATAGTAATTGTCGTTCTGTCGATCATATCTGCATAATATGGTTAATAATATGAGTTAGATTGATAATAGTGAGTGCAATAACTATAGTGAATGTCGTTCTATCGATCATATCAGCATAATATGGGTAATATTATGAGTTGGATTGATAATAATGAGAGTAATGAGTATAGTAATTGTAGTTCTATCGATCATATCTGCATAATATGGTTAATAATATGAGTTAGAATGATAATAATAAGAGTAATAAGTTTAGTAATTGTCGTTCTATCGATCATATCTGCATAATATGGTTAATAATATGAGTTAGATTGATAATACTAAGAGTAGCGAGTATAGTAATTCTCGTTCTATCGATCATATAAGCATAATATGGCTAATAATATGAGTTAGATTGATAATAATAAGAGTAATGAGTATATTAATTGTAGTTCTATCGATCATTTAAACATAATATGGCTAATAATATGAGTTAGATTGATAATAATAACAGTAATAAGTATAGTAATTGTCGTTCTATCGATAATATAACCATAATATGGCTAATAATATGAGTTACATTGATAATAATAAGAGTAATGAGTATAGTAATTGTGGTTCTATCGATCATATCTGCATAATATGGCTAATAATATGAGTTAGATTGATAATACTAAGAGTAGTGAGTATAGTAATTCCCGTTCTATCGATCATATAAGCATAATATGGCTAATAATATGAGTTAGGTTGGTAATAATAAGAGTAATAAGTATAGTAATTGTCGTTCTATCGATCACATAAGCATAATATGGCTAATAATATGAGTTAGATTGATAATACTAAGAGTAGTGAGTATAGTAATTCTCATTCTATCGATCATATAAGCATAATATGGCTAATAATATGAGTTAGATTGATAATAATAAGAGTAATAAGTATAGTAATTGTAGTTCTATCGATCATATCTGCATAATATGGTTAATAATATGAGTTAGATTCATAACAATAAGAGTAATAAGTATAGTAATTGTCGTTCTATCGATCATATAAGCATAATATGGCTAATAATATGAGTTACATTGATAATAATAAGAGTAATAAGTATAGTAATTGTCGTTCTCTCGATCATATAAGCATAATATGGCTAATAATATGAGTTAGAGTGATAACACTAAGAGTAGTGAGTATAGTAATTCTCATTCTGTCGATCATATAAGCATAATATGGCTAATAATATGAGTTAGATTGATAATAATATCAGTAATAAGTATAGTAATTGTGGTTCTATCGATAATATAACCATAATATGGCTAATAATATGAGTTAGATTGATAATACTAAGAGTAGTGAGTATAGTAATTCTCTTTCTATCGATCATAAAAGCATAATATGGCTAATAATATGAGTTAGATTGATAACAATGAGAGTAATGAGTATAGTAATTGTAGTTCTATCGATCATATCTGCATAATATGGTTAATAATATGAGTTAGAATGATAATAATAAGAATAATAAGTTTAGTAATTGTCGTTCTATCGATCATATCTGCATAATATGGTTAATAATATGAGTTAGATTGATAATAGTGAGTGTAATAACTATAGCGAATGTCGTTCTATCGATCATATCAGCATAATATGGGTAATATTATAAGTTGGATTGATAATAATAAGAGTAATGAGTATAGTAATTGTAGTTCTATCGATCATATAAGCATAATGTGGCTAATAATATGAGTTAGATTCATAATAATAAGAGTAATGAGGATAGTGATTGTCGTTCTATCGATCATTTAAGCATAATATGGCGAATAATATGAGTTGGGTTGATAAAAATAAGAATAATAAGTATAGTAATTGTCGTTCTATCGATCATATAAGCATAATATGGCTAATAATATGAGTCAGATTCATAATAATAAGAGTAATAAGTATAGTAATTGTCGTTCTATCGATCATATAAGCATAATATGGCTAATAATATGAGTTAGATTGATAATACTAAGAGTAGTGAGTATAGTAATTCTCGTTCTATCGATCATATAAGCATAATGTGGCTAATAATATGAGTTAGATTGATAATAATAACAGTAATAAGTGTAGTAATTGTCGTTCTATCGATAATATAACCATAATATGGCTAATAATATGAGTTAGATTGATAATACTAAGAGTAATAAGTATAGTAATTGTCGTTCTCTCGATCATATAAGCATAATATGGCTAATAATATGAGTTAGAGTGATAACACTAAGAGTAGTGAGTATAGTAATTCTCTTTCTATCGATCATAAAAGCATAATATGGCTAATAATATGAGTTAGATTGATAACAATGAGAGTAATGAGTATAGTAATTGTAGTTCTATCGATCATATCTGCATAATATGGTTAATAATATGAGTTAGAATGATAATAATAAGAGTAATAAGTTTAGCAATTGTCGTTCTATCGATCATATCTGCATAATATGGTTAATAATATGAGTTAGATTGATAATAGTGAGTGCAATAACTATAGTGAATGTCGTTCTATCGATCATATCAGCATAATATGGGTAATATTATGAGTTGGATTGATAATAATAAGAGTAATGAGTATAGTAATTGTAGTTCTATCGATCATATCTGCATAATATGGTTAATAATATGAGTTAGAATGATAATAATAAGAGTAATAAGTTTAGTAATTGTCGTTCTATCGATCATATCTGCATAATATGGTTAATAATATGAGTTAGATTGATAATACGAAGAGTAGCGAGTATAGTAATTCTCGTTCTATCGATCATATAAGCATAATATGGCTAATAATATGAGTTAGATTGATAATAATAAGAGTAATGAGTATATTAATTGTAGTTCTATCGATCATTTAAACATAATATGGCTAATAATATGAGTTAGATTGATAATAATAACAGTAATAAGTATAGTAATTGTCGTTCTATCGATAATATAACCATAATATGGCTAATAATATGAGTTACATTGATAATAATAAGAGTAATGAGTATAGTAATTGTAGTTCTATCGATCATATCTGCATAATATGGCTAATAATATGAGTTAGATTGATAATACTAAGAGTAGTGAGTATAGTAATTCTCGTTCTATCGATCATATAAGCATAATATGGCTAATAATATGAGTTAGATTGATAATAATAAGAGTAATAAGTATAGTAATTGTCGTTCTATCGATCATTTAAGCATAATATGGCTAATAATATGAGTTAGATTGATAATAATAACAGTAATAAGTATAGTAATTGTCGTTCTATCGATAATATAACCATAATATGGCTGATAATATGTGTTAGATTGATAATACTAAGAGTAGTGAGTATAGTAATTCTCGTTCTATCGATCATATAAGCATAATATGGCTAATAATATGAGTTAGATTGATAATAATAAGAGTAATAAGTACAGTAATTGTCGTTCTATCGATCATATAAGCATAATAAGGCTAATATTATGAGTTAGAGTGATAATACTAAGAGTAGTGAGTATAGTAATTCTCATTCTATCGATCATATAAGCATAATATGGCTAATAATATGAGTTAGATTGATAATAATAAGAGTAATAAGTATAGTAATTGTAGTTCTATCGATCATATCTGCATAATATGGTTAATAATATGAGTTAGATTCATAACAATAAGAGTAATAAGTATAGTAATTGTCGTTCTATCGATCATATAAGCATAATATGGCTAATAATATGAGTTACATTGATAATAATAAGAGTAATAAGTATAGTAATTGTCGTTCTCTCGATCATATAAGCATAATATGGCTAATAATATGAGTTAGAGTGATAACACTAAGAGTAGTGAGTATAGTAATTCTCTTTCTATCGATCATAAAAGCATAATATGGCTAATAATATGAGTTAGATTGATAACAATGAGAGTAATGAGTATAGTAATTGTAGTTCTATCGATCATATCTGCATAATATGGTTAATAATATGAGTTAGAATGATAATAATAAGAGTAATAAGTTTAGCAATTGTCGTTCTATCGATCATATCTGCATAATATGGTTAATAATATGAGTTAGATTGATAATAGTGAGTGCAATAACTATAGTGAATGTCGTTCTATCGATCATATCAGCATAATATGGGTAATATTATGAGTTGGATTGATAATAATAAGAGTAATGAGTATAGTAATTGTAGTTCTATCGATCATATCTGCATAATATGGTTAATAATATGAGTTAGAATGATAATAATAAGAGTAATAAGTTTAGTAATTGTCGTTCTATCGATCATATCTGCATAATATGGTTAATAATATGAGTTAGATTGATAATACGAAGAGTAGCGAGTATAGTAATTCTCGTTCTATCGATCATATAAGCATAATATGGCTAATAATATGAGTTAGATTGATAATAATAAGAGTAATAAGTACAGTAATTGTCGTTCTATCGATCATATAAGCATAATATGGCTAATAATATGAGTTAGATTGATAATACTAAGAGTAGTGAGTATAGTAATTGTTGTTCTATCGATCATATAAGCATAATATAACTAATAATATGAGTTAGATTGATAATAGTAAGTGTAATAGGTATAGTAAATGTCGTGCTATCGATCATATCTGCATAATATGGTTAATAATATGAGTTAGATTGATAATAATAAGAGTAATATGTATAGTAATTGTCGTTCTATCGATCATATCTGCATAATATGGTTAATAATATGAGTCAGATTCATAATAATAAGAGTAATAAGTATAGTAATTGTCGTTCTATCGATCATATAAGCATAATATGGCTAATAATATGAGTTAGATTGGTAATAATAAGAGTAATAAGTATAGTAATTGTCGTTCTATCGATCATATAAGCATAATATGGCTAATAATATGAGTTAGATTGATAATACTAAGAGTAGTGAGTATAGTAATTCTCGTTCTATCGATCATATAAGCATAATGTGGCTAATAATATGAGTTAGATTGATAATAGTAACAGTAATAAGTATAGTAATTGTCGTTCTATCGATAATATAACCATAATATGGCTAATAATATGAGTTAGATTGATAATACTAAGAGTAATGAGTATAGTAATTCTCGTTCTATCGATCATATAAGCATAATATGGCTAATAATATGAGTTAGATTGATAATGATAAGAGTAATGAGTATATTAATTGTAGTTCTATCGATCAATTAAACATAATATGGCTAATAATATGAGTTAGATTGATAATAATAACAGTAATATGTATAGTAATTGTCGTTCTATCGATAGTATAACCATAATATGGCTAATAATATGAGTTACATTGATAATAATAAGAGTAATGAGTATAGTAATTGTAGTTCTATCGATCATATCTGCATAGTATGGCTAATAATATGAGTTAGAATGATAATAATAAGAGTAATAAGTTTAGTAATTGTCGTTCTATCGATCATATCTGCATAATATGGTTAATAATATGAGTTAGATTCATAACAATAAGAGTAACAAGTATAGTAATTGTCGTTCTCTCGATCATATAAGCATAATATGGCTAATAATATGAGTTAGAGTGATAATACTAAGAGTAGTGAGTATAGTAATTTTCATTCTGTCGATCATATAAGCATAATATGGCTAATAATATGAGTTAGATTGATAATAATATCAGTAATAAGTATAGTAATTGTGGTTCTATCGATAATATAACCATAATATGGCTAATAATATGAGTTAGATTGATAATACTAAGAGTAGTGAGTATAGTAATTCTCGTTCTATCGATCATATAAGCATAATATGGCTAATAATATGAGTTAGATTGATAACAATAAGAGTAATGAGTATAGTAATTGTAGTTCTATCGATCATATCTGCATAATATGGTTAATAATATGAGTTAGAATGATAATAATAAGAGTAATAAGTTTAGTAATTGTCGTTCTATCGATCATATCTGCATAATATGGTCAATAATATGAGTTAGATTGATAATACTAAGAGTAGCGAGTATAGTAATTCCCGTTCTATCGATAATATAAGCATAATATGGCTAATAATATGAGTTAGATTGATAATACTAAGAGTAGTGAGTATAGTAATTCTCGTTCTATCGATCATATAAGCATAATATGGCTAATAATATGAGTTAGATTGATAACAATAAGAGTAATGAGTATAGTAATTGTAGTTCTATCGATCATATCTGCATAATATGGTTAATAATATGAGTTAGAATGATAATAATAAGAGTAATAAGTTTAGTAATTGTCGTTCTATCGATCATATCTGCATAATATGGTTAATAATATGAGTTAGATTCATAACAATAAGAGTAATAAGTATAGTAATTGTCGTTCTATCGATCATATAAGCATAATATGGCTAATAATATGAGTTACATTGATAATAATAAGAGTAATAAGTATAGTAATTGTCGTTCTCTCGATCATATAAGCATAATATGGCTAATAATATGAGTTAGAGTGATAATACTAAGAGTAGTGAGTATAGTAATTTTCATTCTGTCGATCATATAAGCATAATATGGCTAATAATATGAGTTAGATTGATAATAATATCAGTAATAAGTATAGTAATTGTGGTTCTATCGATAATATAACCATAATATGGCTAATAATATGAGTTAGATTGATAATACTAAGAGTAGTGAGTATAGTAATTCTCGTTCTATCGATCATATAAGCATAATATGGCTAATAATATGAGTTAGATTGATAACAATAAGAGTAATGAGTATAGTAATTGTAGTTCTATCGATCATATCTGCATAATATGGTTAATAATATGAGTTAGAATGATAATAATAAGAGTAATAAGTTTAGCAATTGTCGTTCTATCGATCATATCTGCATAATATGGTTAATAATATGAGTTAGATTGATAATAGTGAGTGCAATAACTATAGTGAATGTCGTTCTATCGATCATATCAGCATAATATGGGTAATATTATGAGTTGGATTGATAATAATAAGAGTAATGAGTATAGTAATTGTAGTTCTATCGATCATATCTGCATAATATGGTTAATAATATGAGTTAGAATGATAATAATAAGAGTAATAAGTTTAGTAATTGTCGTTCTATCGATCATATCTGCATAATATGGCTAATAATATGAGTTAGGTTGATAATACTAAGAGTAGTGAGTATAGTAATTCTCGTTCTATCGATCATATAAGCATAATGTGGCTAATAATATGAGTTAGATTGATAATAGTAAGAGTAATGAGTATATTAATTGTAGTTCTATCGATCATTTAAACATAATATGGCTAATAATATGAGTTAGATTGATAATAATAACAGTAATAAGTATAGTAATTGTCGTTCTATCGATAATATAACCATAATATGGCTAATAATATGAGTTAGATTGATAATACTAAGAGTAGTGAGTATAGTAATTCTCGTTCTATCGATCATATAAGCATAATATGGCTAATAATATGAGTTAGATTGGTAATAATAAGAGTAATAAGTATAGTAATAGTCGTTCCATCGATCACATAGGCATAATATGGCTAATAATATGAGTTAGATTGATAATACTAAGAGTAGTGAGTATAGTAATTCTCGTTCTATCGATCATATAAGCATAATATGGCTAATAATATGAGTTAGATTGATAATAATAAGAGTAATAAGTATAGTAATTGTCGTTCTATCGATCATTTAAGCATAATATGGCTAATAATATGAGTTAGATTGATAATAATAACAGTAATAAGTATAGTAATTGTCGTTCTATCGATAATATAACCATAATATGGCTGATAATATGTGTTAGATTGATAATACTAAGAGTAGTGAGTATAGTAATTCTCGTTCTATCGATCATATAAGCATAATATGGCTAATAATATGAGTTAGATTGATAATAATAAAAGTAATAAGTACAGTAATTGTCGTTCTATCGATCATACAAGCATAATAAGGCTAATATTATGAGTTAGAGTGATAATACTAAGAGTAGTGAGTATAGTAATTCTCATTCTATCGATCATATAAGCATAATATGGCTAATAATATGAGTTAGATTGATAATAATAAGAGTAATAAGTATAGTAATTGTAGTTCTATCGATAATATAACCATAATATGGCTGATAATATGTGTTAGATTGATAATACTAAGAGTAGTGAGTATAGTAATTCTCGTTCTATCGATCATATAAGCATAATATGGCTAATAATATGAGTTAGATTGATAATAATAAAAGTAATAAGTACAGTAATTGTCGTTCTATCGATCATACAAGCATAATAAGGCTAATATTATGAGTTAGAGTGATAATACTAAGAGTAGTGAGTATAGTAATTCTCATTCTATCGATCATATAAGCATAATATGGCTAATAATATGAGTTAGATTGATAATAATAAGAGTAATAAGTATAGTAATTGTAGTTCTATCGATCATATCTGCATAATATGGTTAATAATATGAGTTAGATTCATAACGATAAGAGTAATAAGTATAGTAATTGTCGTTCTATCGATCATATAAGCATAATATGGCTAATAATATGAGTTACATTGATAATAATAAGAGTAATAAGTATAGTAATTGTCGTTCTCTCGATCATATAAGCATAATATGGCTAATAATATGAGTTAGATTGATAATAATATCAGTAATAAGTATAGTAATTGTGGTTCTATCGATAATATAACCATAATATGGCTAATAATATGAGTTAGATTGATAATACTAAGAGTAGTGAGTATAGTAATTCTCGTTCTATCGATCATATAAGCATAATATGGCTAATAATATGAGTTAGAGTGATAAGACTAAGAGTAGTGAGTATAGTAATTCTCATTCTGTCGATCATATAAGCATAATATGGCTAATAATATGAGTTAGATTGATAATAATATCAGTAATAAGTATAGTAATTGTCGTTCTGTCGATCATATCTGCATAATATGGTTAATAATATGAGTTAGAATGATAATAATAAGAGTAATAAGTTTAGTAATTGTCGTTCTATCGATCATATCTGCATAATATGGTTAATAATATGAGTTAGATTGATAATAGTGAGTGTAATAACTATAGCGAATGTCGTTCTATCGATCATATCAGCATAATATGGGTAATATTATAAGTTGGATTGATAATAATAAGAGTAATGAGTATAGTAATTGTAGTTCTATCGATCATATAAGCATAATCTGGCTAATAATATGAGTTAGATTCATAATAATAAGAGTAATGAGGATAGTAATTGTCGTTCTATCGATCATTTAAGCATAATATGGCGAATAATGTGAGTTGGGTTGATAAAAATAAGAATAATAAGTATAGTAATTGTCGTTCTATCGATCATATAAGCATAATATGGCTAATAATATGAGTCAGATTCATAATAATAAGAGTAATAAGTATAGTAATTGTCGTTCTATCGATCATATAAGCATAATATGGCTAATAATATGAGTTAGATTGGTAATAATAAGAGTAATAAGTACAGTAATTGTCGTTCTATCGATCATATAAGCATAATATGGCTAATAATATGAGTTAGATTGATAATACTAAGAGTAGTGAGTATAGTAATTCTCGTTCTATCGATCATATAAGCATAATGTGGCTAATAATATGAGTTAGATTGATAATAATAACAGTAATAAGTATAGTAATTGTCGTTCTATCGATAATATAACCATAATATGGCTAATAATATGAGTTAGATTGATAATACTAAGAGTAGTGAGTATAGTAATTCTCGTGCTATCGATCATATAAGCATAATATGGCTAATAATATGAGTTAGATTGATAATAATAAGAGTAATGAGTATATTAATTGTAGTTCTATCGATCATTTAAACATAATATGGCTAATAATATGAGTTAGATTGATAATAATAACAGTAATAAGTATAGTAATTGTCGTTCTATCGATAATATAACCATAATATGGCTAATAATATGAGTTACATTGATAATAATAAGAGTAATGAGTATAGTAATTGTAGTTCTATCGATCATATCTGCATAATATGGCTAATAATATGAGTTAGATTGATAATACTAAGAGTAGTGAGTATAGTAATTCTCGTTCTATCGATCATATAAGCATAATATGGCTAATAATATGAGTTAGATTGATAATAATAAGAGTAATAAGTATAGTAATTGTCGTTCTATCGATCATTTAAGCATAATATGGCTAATAATATGAGTTAGATTGATAATAATAACAGTAATAAGTATAGTAATTGTCGTTCTATCGATAATATAACCATAATATGGCTGATAATATGTGTTAGATTGATAATACTAAGAGTAGTGAGTATAGTAATTCTCGTTCTATCGATCATATAAGCATAATATGGCTAATAATATGAGTTAGATTGATAATAATAAAAGTAATAAGTACAGTAATTGTCGTTCTATCGATCATATAAGCATAATAAGGCTAATATTATGAGTTAGAGTGATAATACTAAGAGTAGTGAGTATAGTAATTCTCATTCTATCGATCATATAAGCATAATATGGCTAATAATATGAGTTAGATTGATAATAATAAGAGTAATAAGTATAGTAATTGTAGTTCTATCGATCATATCTGCATAATATGGTTAATAATATGAGTTAGATTCATAACAATAAGAGTAATAAGTATCGTAATTGTCGTTCTATCGATCATATAAGCATAATATGGCTAATAATATGAGTTAGATTGATAATAATAAGAGTAATAAGTACAGTAATTGTCGTTCTATCGATCATATAAGCATAATAAGGCTAATATTATGAGTTAGAGTGATAATACTAAGAGTAGTGAGTATAGTAATTCTCATTCTATCGATCATATAAGCATGATATGGCTAATAATATGAGTTAGATTGATAATAATAAGAGTAATAAGTATAGTAATTGTAGTTCTATCGATCATATCTGCATAATATGGTTAATAATATGAGTTAGATTCATAACAATAAGAGTAATAAGTATCGTAATTGTCGTTCTATCGATCATATAAGCATAATATGGCTAATAATATGAGTTACATTGATAATAATAAGAGTAATAAGTATAGTAATTGTCGTTCTCTCGATCATATAAGCATAATATGGCTAATAATATGAGTTAGAGTGATAACACTAAGAGTAGTGAGTATAGTAATTCTCTTTCTATCGATCATAAAAGCATAATATGGCTAATAATATGAGTTAGATTGATAACAATGAGAGTAATGAGTATAGTAATTGTAGTTCTATCGATCATATCTGCATAATATGGTTAATAATATGAGTTAGAATGATAATAATAAGAGTAATAAGTTTAGCAATTGTCGTTCTATCGATCATATCTGCATAATATGGTTAATAATATGAGTTAGATTGATAATAGTGAGTGCAATAACTATAGTGAATGTCGTTCTATCGATCATATCAGCATAATATGGGTAATATTATGAGTTGGATTGATAATAATAAGAGTAATGAGTATAGTAATTGTAGTTCTATCGATCATATCTGCATAATATGGTTAATAATATGAGTTAGAATGATAATAATAAGAGTAATAAGTTTAGTAATTGTCGTTCTATCGATCATATCTGCATAATATGGTTAATAATATGAGTTAGATTGATAATACGAAGAGTAGCGAGTATAGTAATTCTCGTTCTATCGATCATATAAGCATAATATGGCTAATAATATGAGTTAGATTGATAATAATAAGAGTAATAAGTACAGTAATTGTCGTTCTATCGATCATATAAGCATAATATGGCTAATAATATGAGTTAGATTGATAATACTAAGAGTAGTGAGTATAGTAATTGTTGTTCTATCGATCATATAAGCATAATATAACTAATAATATGAGTTAGATTGATAATAGTAAGTGTAATAGGTATAGTAAATGTCGTGCTATCGATCATATCTGCATAATATGGTTAATAATATGAGTTAGATTGATAATAATAAGAGTAATATGTATAGTAATTGTCGTTCTATCGATCATATCTGCATAATATGGTTAATAATATGAGTCAGATTCATAATAATAAGAGTAATAAGTATAGTAATTGTCGTTCTATCGATCATATAAGCATAATATGGCTAATAATATGAGTTAGATTGGTAATAATAAGAGTAATAAGTATAGTAATTGTCGTTCTATCGATCATATAAGCATAATATGGCTAATAATATGAGTTAGATTGATAATACTAAGAGTAGTGAGTATAGTAATTCTCGTTCTATCGATCATATAAGCATAATGTGGCTAATAATATGAGTTAGATTGATAATAGTAACAGTAATAAGTATAGTAATTGTCGTTCTATCGATAATATAACCATAATATGGCTAATAATATGAGTTAGATTGATAATACTAAGAGTAATGAGTATAGTAATTCTCGTTCTATCGATCATATAAGCATAATATGGCTAATAATATGAGTTAGATTGATAATGATAAGAGTAATGAGTATATTAATTGTAGTTCTATCGATCAATTAAACATAATATGGCTAATAATATGAGTTAGATTGATAATAATAACAGTAATATGTATAGTAATTGTCGTTCTATCGATAGTATAACCATAATATGGCTAATAATATGAGTTACATTGATAATAATAAGAGTAATGAGTATAGTAATTGTAGTTCTATCGATCATATCTGCATAATATGGCTAATAATATGAGTTAGAATGATAATAATAAGAGTAATAAGTTTAGTAATTGTCGTTCTATCGATCATATCTGCATAATATGGTTAATAATATGAGTTAGATTCATAACAATAAGAGTAATAAGTATAGTAATTGTCGTTCTATCGATCATATAAGCATAATATGGCTAATAATATGAGTTACATTGATAAAAATAAGAGTAACAAGTATAGTAATTGTCGTTCTCTCGATCATATAAGCATAATATGGCTAATAATATGAGTTAGAGTGATAATACTAAGAGTAGTGAGTATAGTAATTTTCATTCTGTCGATCATATAAGCATAATATGGCTAATAATATGAGTTAGATTGATAATAATATCAGTAATAAGTATAGTAATTGTGGTTCTATCGATAATATAACCATAATATGGCTAATAATATGAGTTAGATTGATAATACTAAGAGTAGTGAGTATAGTAATTCTCGTTCTATCGATCATATAAGCATAATATGGCTAATAATATGAGTTAGATTGATAATAATATCAGTAATAAGTATAGTAATTGTGGTTCTATCGATAATATAACCATAATATGGCTAATAATATGAGTTAGATTGATAATACTAAGAGTAGTGAGTATAGTAATTCTCGTTCTATCGATCATATAAGCATAATATGGCTAATAATATGAGTTAGATTGATAACAATAAGAGTAATGAGTATAGTAATTGTAGTTCTATCGATCATATCTGCATAATATGGTTAATAATATGAGTTAGAATGATAATAATAAGAGTAATAAGTTTAGCAATTGTCGTTCTATCGATCATATCTGCATAATATGGTTAATAATATGAGTTAGATTGATAATAGTGAGTGCAATAACTATAGTGAATGTCGTTCTATCGATCATATCAGCATAATATGGGTAATATTATGAGTTGGATTGATAATAATAAGAGTAATGAGTATAGTAATTGTAGTTCTAACGATCATATCTGCATAATATGGTTAATAATATGAGTTAGAATGATAATAATAAGAGTAATAAGTTTAGTAATTGTCGTTCTATCGATCATATCTGCATAATATGGCTAATAATATGAGTTAGGTTGATAATACTAAGAGTAGT
Source organism: Megachile rotundata (assembly GCF_050947335.1). Classification (NCBI taxonomy): domain Eukaryota; kingdom Metazoa; phylum Arthropoda; class Insecta; order Hymenoptera; family Megachilidae; genus Megachile; species Megachile rotundata. The sequence continues at coordinate 30,904 of NW_027474600.1, forward strand.
GAGTATAGTAATTCTCGTTCTATCGATCATATAAGCATAATGTGGCTAATAATATGAGTTAGATGGATAATAGTAAGAGTAATGAGTATATTAATTGTAGTTCTATCGATCATTTAAACATAATATGGCTAATAATATGAGTTAGATTGATAATAATAACAGTAATAAGTATAGTAATTGTCGTTCTGTCGATCATATCTGCATAATATGGTTAATAATATGAGTTAGAATGATAATAATAAGAGTAATAAGTTTAGTAATTGTCGTTCTATCGATCATATCTGCATAATATGGTTAATAATATGAGTTAGATTGATAATAGTGAGTGTAATAACTATAGCGAATGTCGTTCTATCGATCATATCAGCATAATATGGGTAATATTATAAGTTGGATTGATAATAATAAGAGTAATGAGTATAGTAATTGTAGTTCTATCGATCATATAAGCATAATGTGGCTAATAATATGAGTTAGATTCATAATAATAAGAGTAATGAGGATAGTAATTGTCGTTCTATCGATCATTTAAGCATAATATGGCGAATAATGTGAGTTGGGTTGATAAAAATAAGAATAATAAGTATAGTAATTGTCGTTCTATCGATCATATAAGCATAATATGGCTAATAATATGAGTCAGATTCATAATAATAAGAGTAATAAGTATAGTAATTGTCGTTCTATCGATCATATAAGCATAATATGGCTAATAATATGAGTTAGATTGGTAATAATAAGAGTAATAAGTACAGTAATTGTCGTTCTATCGATCATATAAGCATAATATGGCTAATAATATGAGTTAGATTGATAATAATAAGAGTAATAAGTACAGTAATTGTCGTTCTATCGATCATATAAGCATAATAAGGCTAATATTATGAGTTAGAGTGATAATACTAAGAGTAGTGAGTATAGTAATTCTCATTCTATCGATCATATAAGCATAATATGGCTAATAATATGAGTTAGATTGATAATAATAAGAGTAATAAGTATAGTAATTGTAGTTCTATCGATCATATCTGCATAATATGGTTAATAATATGAGTTAGATTCGTAACAATAAGAGTAATAAGTATCGTAATTGTCGTTCTATCGATCATATAAGCATAATATGGCTAATAATATGAGTTAGATTGATAATAATAAGAGTAATAAGTACAGTAATTGTCGTTCTATCGATCATATAAGCATAATAAGGCTAATATTATGAGTTACAGTGATAATACTAAGAGTAGTGAGTATAGTAATTCTCATTCTATCGATCATATAAGCATGATATGGCTAATAATATGAGTTAGATTGATAATAATAAGAGTAATAAGTATAGTAATTGTAGTTCTATCGATCATATCTGCATAATATGGTTAATAATATGAGTTAGATTCATAACAATAAGAGTAATAAGTATCGTAATTGTCGTTCTATCGATCATATAAGCATAATATGGCTAATAATATGAGTTACATTGATAATAATAAGAGTAATAAGTATAGTAATTGTCGTTCTCTCGATCATATAAGCATAATATGGCTAATAATATGAGTTAGAGTGATAACACTAAGAGCAGTGAGTATAGTAATTCTCTTTCTATCGATCATAAAAGCATAATATGGCTAATAATATGAGTTAGATTGATAACAATGAGAGTAATGAGTATAGTAATTGTAGTTCTATCGATCATATCTGCATAATATGGTTAATAATATGAGTTAGAATGATAACAATGAGAGTAATGAGTATAGTAATTGTAGTTCTATCGATCATATCTGCATAATATGGTTAATAATATGAGTTAGAATGATAATAATAAGAGTAATAAGTTTAGCAATTGTCGTTCTATCGATCATATCTGCATAATATGGTTAATAATATGAGTTAGATTGATAATAGTGAGTGCAATAACTATAGTGAATGTCGTTCTATCGATCATATCTGCATAATATGGTTAATAATATGAGTTAGAATGATAATAATAAGAGTAATAAGTTTAGTAATTGTCGTTCTATCGATCATATCTGCATAATATGGTTAATAATATGAGTTAGATTGATAATACGAAGAGTAGCGAGTATAGTAATTCTCGTTCTATCGATCATATAAGCATAATATGGCTAATAATATGAGTTAGATTGATAATAATAAGAGTAATAAGTACAGTAATTGTCGTTCTATCGATCATATAAGCATAATATGGCTAATAATATGCGTTAGATTGATAATACTAAGAGTAGTGAGTATAGTAATTGTTGTTCTATCGATCATATAAGCATAATATAACTAATAATATGAGTTAGATTGATAATAGTAAGTGTAATAAGTATAGTAAATGTCGTGCTATCGATCATATCTGCATAATATGGTTAATAATATGAGTTAGATTGATAATAATAAGAGTAATATGTATAGTAATTGTCGTTCTATCGATCATATCTGCATAATATGGTTAATAATATGAGTTAGATTGACAATAGTAAGTGTAATAAGTATAGTAATTGTAGTTCTATCGATCATATAAGCATAATATGGCTAATAATATGAGTCAGATTCATAATAATAAGAGTAATAAGTATAGTAATTGTCGTTCTATCGATAATATAACCATAATATGGCTAATAATATGAGTTACATTGATAATAATAAGAGTAATGAGTATAGTAATTGTAGTTCTATCGATCATATCTGCATAATATGGCTAATAATATGAGTTAGATTGATAATACTAAGAGTAGTGAGTATAGTAATTCTCGTTCTATCGATCATATAAGCATAATATGGCTAATAATATGAGTTAGAGTGATAACACTAAGAGTAGTGAGTATAGTAATTCTCTTTCTATCGATCATAAAAGCATAATATGGCTAATAATATGAGTTAGATTGATAACAATGAGAGTAATGAGTATAGTAATTGTAGTTCTATCGATCATATCTGCATAATATGGTTAATAATATGAGTTAGAATGATAACAATGAGAGTAATGAGTATAGTAATTGTAGTTCTATCGATCATATCTGCATAATATGGTTAATAATATGAGTTAGAATGATAATAATAAGAGTAATAAGTTTAGCAATTGTCGTTCTATCGATCATATCTGCATAATATGGTTAATAATATGAGTTAGATTGATAATAGTGAGTGCAATAACTATAGTGAATGTCGTTCTATCGATCATATCTGCATAATATGGTTAATAATATGAGTTAGAATGATAATAATAAGAGTAATAAGTTTAGTAATTGTCGTTCTATCGATCATATCTGCATAATATGGTTAATAATATGAGTTAGATTGATAATACGAAGAGTAGCGAGTATAGTAATTCTCGTTCTATCGATCATATAAGCATAATATGGCTAATAATATGAGTTAGATTGATAATAATAAGAGTAATAAGTACAGTAATTGTCGTTCTATCGATCATATAAGCATAATATGGCTAATAATATGCGTTAGATTGATAATACTAAGAGTAGTGAGTATAGTAATTGTTGTTCTATCGATCATATAAGCATAATATAACTAATAATATGAGTTAGATTGATAATAGTAAGTGTAATAAGTATAGTAAATGTCGTGCTATCGATCATATCTGCATAATATGGTTAATAATATGAGTTAGATTGATAATAATAAGAGTAATATGTATAGTAATTGTCGTTCTATCGATCATATCTGCATAATATGGTTAATAATATGAGTTAGATTGACAATAGTAAGTGTAATAAGTATAGTAATTGTAGTTCTATCGATCATATAAGCATAATATGGCTAATAATATGAGTCAGATTCATAATAATAAGAGTAATAAGTATAGTAATTGTCGTTCTATCGATAATATAACCATAATATGGCTAATAATATGAGTTACATTGATAATAATAAGAGTAATGAGTAT